>NC_071984.1:179362-217219 GCF_026283585.1 Hylaeus volcanicus | reverse complement strand
AAGGAGTATAGGAAATAAAATAGATGAACTTAAAACAAAGATCAGCAATTATGATATTATGCTTATAACGGAAACGTGGATTTTAGACTACAATAATTATCAAATACAAGGTTACCAGTTAATTAACAACGGAAATGACTATAATATAGGAAGAGTAGGAAATAAAACCTACCAACAAGGATGCGGACTAGGTATTTATTATAAAGAGGACATAAATGTAAAGAAGACCAAATCATATAAAATCGATAGAAGGTTCGAGACACTAGTGGTGGAGATTCTTGATAACAACCAAAAACAAATATTTCAGATAGGTTTAATTTATAGGACAAACGGAAGATTCTGCACCAGGGAGTGGCTCGAACTTTTTGACACACTAAATTTAAACAAAAATACAATCATTGCAGGCGATTTTAATGCACATAACCCACTTTGGAATTGTTACAAAACCTCTGCAGAAGGGGCTAGTTTAGAGATAGCTTTAGAAGAAATAGAATTTATGATCGTTAACATAGACACAATATCGAGAATAGGTAAAGGCTCTCAACCATCAAATATTGACCTAATAGCATGTCACAATGATTTTATAGACTCCATTGATTGGGAGGAAACAGGTATGGATTTGGGCTCAGACCACCAAATCATAGACTTCCATATAAACCTAAACCCTAACAGCAATATATTTCATACAATAGGAAATAAAACAAACAGAACAAGCAGGCTTTATAAAACAAATAAAATAGATTGGAAAGAATTCAGACTTCACTTGGCAAACAAAGAGGAAGAAATAAACAACAGTATTCAACAAGGACGCAACCTGATAGAAAGATACAACAATTGGAAACAACCAATAATCGAATATTTCGAGGTAAGAAACACAGATCCCCAACACCTTCAACAACACAGACAAAACAAGACGACACGGAACACCAACTTACGCTCAACAAACAACAGAACTAATTTACAACGTAAAACCCAACCCAGGTGGTGGGATGAAGAATGCACCTCTACATGGTCAACATGGAAAAAATATCAAAAAAATCTATGGAAACAAGGCAAAATCGAGGACTACGAAAATATGGTCGAATGGAAGACCAGATGGAAGATCCTAAAGAGGGAAAAGAAGAAAATCGCCTGGGAAAATCTGATACAGGAAATGAATAACAACACAAACCTAACCAAAATATGGAACAAAATAAGAGGAATTAAAAAACGGTATACAGAAAATATGGACAATCTAGAAACAAAGGTAAGAAAAGATTTGGAGGACATAGAAATAAATAAAATTATCGATAACAATGTAACCACAACATCCATTCTAACTCATACAGCACAAATACCACAAGAAGAAGACAACAATTACACTAGAATTTGGAATACAACAATAAACAAGATAGAGATGCTACAAACAATAGAGAAAAACAAGAACAAAAAGTCAGCACCAGGGGTAGACGGCATAGACTATAAAATAATGGCAGAACTGCCACTACACATGAAGAACCACTTACATAAAATATATGCAGAGAGTTGGAACACAGGGGAAATCCCCCCAGATTGGAAAAAAGGCGAAATAATAATGTTACAGAAACCGGGGAAAAAAGCTCTACGCCCAATCACTCTCACATCATGTGTAGGCAAAACATTAGAAAGGATTATAAACAATAGACTACAGCTCTGGCTAGAAGAAAATCAGAAATTAGAAAACAATCACGCAGGCTTCAGGAAAAATAAGTCAACAATGGACAACTTAATTCGAATAACAAACGAAATAAAACATAATAATAGACAAAAAGCAAATACAGTAGGTATCTTTGTAGATATTAAAGGAGCATACGATAACGTGAATTTGGTTAAACTTTTACACATCTTAAAAATGATAAATTGCCCGTCAACAATGTACAACTGGATTAGGACCTGGCTTACTAACAGAAAGGTAATTTTCAACCACTGCACTCAAGGAATAAAAGAAATAGACTGGAAAAAAGGAGTTCCCCAAGGAGCTATACTTAGTCCAACCTTATTTAATGTTTACATAAATGGTTTACAGAAGAAAATAGACGATGAACGCACCTTTACACTATTGTACGCAGATGATATAGTTATAGTAAATAAATATAGAAAGGAAGAGACATCATTACGCCCATCGGAAATAGCTTTAAAGAGATTGGTAGATCATTTGGAAATAAGGGACCTAACAATAGCACCAGAAAAAACCAAGGTAGTAAGATTTCAAACAAACCCCAAAACAGAAGACTTTACGATTAATGTTACAATAAATAATAAAAATACAACAATAAAGTCTAGCCTGGAGGCAAAATTTCTAGGGATTACACTTGATTATAATCTTCGTTTCAGAACACATTTTGATGACATTGTATACAAGGCAAAAAAACGGTTAGGAATTATCCAGTATCTATGCAGAGGACAGAAAGGTATAAACCAAAATTGGGGGATCAGGATCACCCGAGCTCTTATTTCCTCGGTGGTAGACTATGGAGCCTACATAATATACACCAAGGAGGGAAACCAAGAACAAAACAGGAAAATCAGAAAAATAGAACCAGCAGCTATAAGAGCCGCAGTAGGGTACAGAATGTCTACCCCAATAGCGGTAATGTACGCAGACACAGGTTTCATAGGACATCATTTAAGAGCAAAACAGGCTGCAGTCAGATACTGGCTCAGAGAATTGGAAAAAACGGAAACATATAGCAAAACATTGGACAACCAGTTAAAATACTTCTTGATTCACAACGATACAGACTATTTAACACAATGGGAAAAAGGTATAGGAACTAAGCCTAATCTAATAGAAACAGCCTTTTATGAAATCGCTCACTTAAAAAACAAAATTTTATCCACCAACCATTTACTAGAAAATAGCATCAATTGGAAAGAGAAGATACCAAATAAAAGGAAGAACTTAGGAAAAATAGACATAGATAAAGACACAGGGAAAATATTGGAATCCGGAGCAGTTCCTCTCAGCATGACTAACCAGTTTCTTTTGGAAAAACATAACCTTAAAAAGGAAGACACCATCATATGTTACACAGACGGGTCCAAACAAGAAAACAAAAGTGCAAACGGGGTAGGAATATATATTAACACACCACAAGGAACTTACATTGAAGCAGGATTTAGTATTCAAAAGGAAACATCGATTTATACTACAGAAGCAATAGGTATATATAAAGCAATAGAACTAACTAAACATACGGATTGTAAAAATACTTTAATATTAACAGATTCTCTATCAGTGCTCACAGGGCTTGAAAGCAAAATAGAAAAACTGGATGATATGGGAAAAAACAACAACAATGCATGGATCCTAAAGATATATAAAACACTAATTAACCAAAAAGAGAGGGAAAAAATAGTACTAGGCTGGGTTCCAGGACACCAGGGCATACCTGGCAACGAAAAAGCAGACTCCCTTGCGAAGGAATATACTAATAAAGTACCAGAAGAGGATATACCGATCACAAGACTGGACTATCTGGTGCACTACAAACACACAATCTGGAGTGCCTTTAAAGACAGAGTAGAAGAAATCGGTAGAAGCAAGGGGTCGTACTATTTCTCAAATTTTTGGGAAAACAAAAAGAAAGTAAAATTCAAACCTTGGTTTCAGAAATTAGGCAACATATTAGATAGGCATGCTATTAGGTCAATATCAAGAATAAGGTCCAATCATTACAATTTAAAAGAATCGTTAGGCAGAAAAGGTATAATCGACGATCAAACATGTGATTGTAGAATGGAAGAAGAAACAATAGAGCACGTCCTCTTCAGATGTCCATTTAGAACTACCCCGCGTCTAAAAATGTATGATAAAATAGGTACCTTAATTAATAACAGTAATTATAACATAGTGCACTTAATAAACAGCGAAAAGAGTTCAGTACTTAAAGCAATTATAGCCTTTTTAAAAGAAGCCAATATTGAATTGTAAGAATTACTAGCTAGTCAGATCCTACTAACACAGGATAACGAAAAAACAATGTATTCAAAGCTAGGAATCGTTCCTATTAACTCTGTACGCGACATTATAAAAAAAAAAAAAAAGATATATATATACAAACGATTAAAGAAAATAGGAATACAATAACGAAAGCTCAAATGAAGACTGAGACCATATTGGTCAATCTAGATTTAATAAAGATCAATAAGCTAAATGTAATCCTATTTTCTTTATATATATATTTATATAAGTACACATATAGTATATATATAAGCACAAATAAAGGGAGGATTAACAGTATTAAAGAAACTGTGATATGGGAAACTTCCCTAAAGGCGCAATACAGAATAGGTATCAAGCAAAATAACACAGGGCTAAGAAAGAAAAACAAAAATAAAGTAATTTATTTTTGCAGACTATAAAAGGGCATAATTGTAAGGTAGGAAAATAAGATACTCATAATTGTTGATTTTTATCTACTAACCACAAAATGTACAAATAGTTAATAAGTAAACAGTTACACGTATAAAATATTATAATCGAGCGGAATATATTAGGATAAGGTTATTTTGTTAACAAACGAAATGTAAAAAAAAAAAATTCATGTACAACGGAAATGTGTAAATAACAACGCTAATTGTTACACAATAAAGAAACATACAATACAATACTAATTAATCGTATTGCTCCAATTCTCAAATTTAACCCACTCGCTGGTCTCACACGCGCGTCGCTATCGCCCTGGCTCGTAACATGTACTTCAACATCGTTGGAAAACTTTGTTAGAAACTTTGTTGTTGGAAAAACGAAGCTGATTAAGTTATTTGAGGCGAAGAAGCAATATTTTCTCACGATTCTTTTTCTAAAATACTCTTTACATCACTCCGCATGCCACTGGAAGGCTCGATTTTGCAATTTCACCTTTAAAATATGATAAAAATATGTTTTAAAGACACAAATTTTTTTTTTGTAAATTTTCAAAACAAACGCTTGATAGGTCGATAGATTTACTTCCCCTGATTACGAAATGCATAATCATTATGTGTTTGTTTTCATTATTGTGCATAAAAAACGCGAAAAATTGTTTCGTAGTTCACCTATTCTCCGTTGCTCTTCGTTGGTGGCACTAGTTTAGCTCCTGCGCAGCCTTAACTTCAAAACAACTTCATAATTTAATTTTGTTTTAGAAAACCTGTGTTTTAAAATGTAGCATTGTTTATTGAGATTTTAATATCGCAAATTTTGTTCCTTTTGCTTGGATTTTTAGCTGCTGGAATTGTCAATCTACATCTAAAATTTCCACTTGACAATTTCATTGTATCGCCACATTGTGGCCAACTCTTTTCATTCTTCAGTAAGTTTCTATCTTGCAGGAATTGTACAACTACGTTTTGATTTTTACAAAACTCATGTTTATTTAATAAATTCCAAATTTTAGGAATAACGTACTCGATTATTTTAACAAATTATGTTATTAACTTTCAAAGACACTTAATTCATAAATATACATTTAATAAACAGAAGAAGTTCACAAGTGTTTATTCATTTGTTAATTATTTGAATTCTACTTTTCAAATTCCTACAGGATAAGATATTAAATTGAAGATGTAGGGATGTTGGGTGGGCATCGACAACATACACCAGGCAGTATTTTCGTAACATGTTTTACCATTTTGTTGTTAGCATTTTGTCTGTTAAGACACAGAAAACCAACAAAATATAAAGTATGAGTTCTATTGTTAATTAAAGTGTTGCAACATCAACCAGGAATGAATAAAAAATTGTTCTCTGAAAGGTGGTAGTGACCTTATCTGAGGAGCTAAAATCTATTTATTTGGATGAAGAAGGAAACATGATTTTCCGGGATGAGTACTTAGAAGAGGTTCCACAAATATCTACCGACACGCAAGCTAATTCAATAGAAAAATCTAGTCGGTCAAAAGCTAAGGATGTTATTTTAGAGAAGTTTAATGGTGAGAATTTCAAGGGAAATACATGGCTGAAATGATTTATACAAGAATGTGAAAGAGTGAGCCTTACACAAGATCAATATGCTGGGACTCTAAGACTATTTTTAGAAAAATCTGCTCTAGAATGGTTCAATAGTTGTATAAAGGAACAGTCCTTGGTTGATAATTGGGAATTTTGGAATAATGCTTTCCTAGAAACTTTTTCTGCACAATCTTGAACTGAAATAGCCTACGCATATAATGTAACATTTTTAAATGGCTCTTTATTAAAGTACGCATTAAAGAAAAGAAATTTACTATTGGAGGCAGATATGTCCGTAAATACCCAAATTAATCTGATTGTTATTAATCTGCCAAGAATGATTCAAAATAAATTAAAAAAAAAAAGTTTACTTAGGATTGAAGATTTAATGTCTAAGTTAAAACAAATGGGCCAGTTGAACGAAATAAAGAGAGAGACTCAAAAGCTCTCAACTACAAAAACACCATGTACATTTTTGTGAAAAACTAGGCTATGCAAACAGGTTTCATCCTGAAAGTCTATGCAGATTGAAAACTCAAAAAGTGAATAAACAAAAAAATGAAAACATTAAAATCGTTAACAACAAAGAAATTCAGGAAATTATAGCTAACTCAGCAGAAGCAATTTTCTCACCAACAATTTTCCAGAGAGTTTTATCTAGTATGTATTTTAAGAAAATATAGTCTGGGTAATTTTGCTGTAAATTACATCGATGATGTGTTAATATATAGAAAAACATATGAGGAACATCTAAAAGGAACATCTAATTAACATTGAGAGCACTGCTAGAAGCAGGTTTCAAATTGAATAAATTAAAATGCAAATTTCCACAGAGAAAAATGATTTATCTGGGCCACGAAATAGGTGAAAATTACGTAAGACCATTAAGTGATAATCTGGTGGCAATAAAAATATTTCCTATACCTCAAACAAGCAAACAGATAAGGCAATTTCTGGACAAAGTAAATTTCTATCTACAGTATATTCCCAAGCATACTATATTATTAGAGCCATTAGACAATTTATTGAGGAAAAATGTGGAGTTTCGCTGGTTTGATAAATGTCAAGTTCACTTTGAAAGAATAAAAAGAGCACTTATGCTCAGCGCCAGTGTTGGCAATTTTCGATCCACAAGGACCTATATATATTTTTACAGATGCAAGTATAGATGGAGTTGGAGCGATTTTGAAACAGCCACAAGAGGATAAAGAACTAAAACCAGTGTTTTATTTCTTCAGAAAACTGACAAAAACTCAGAAAACAAAAAGAGCTATATTTATTGAATGTAATATCTCCGCTAATGAAATATCTCTGTGATGCAGGAAAGTTATTGACTGATACATTTTATCAACATTCTGTTGCTCGTAGAGCTTACATAATTCCATTGATGAGTAAGTCAATCAAACCAACTATTGATGATACCAAAGCTGACAAGTGGCTGTACGGGAAAAGATTTGGGGAGGATGTTAAAGAAGCCAGAGATGTTGAAAAAGCGTGTTCTAACATCAAAGCTACAGTCAAGGCAATCAGAGCAAGGAATCAGAGCAAAAAACCAATGATAAAATTCAAACCCAGAACCCAACGAGTTAGCTACAATCAGACAAAGTCCTCAAGCAGGCCATCGAACCGTTACTTTCATCCAAGGAAGTAAATGAGGTAAGCGCACCAGCTGGTCGGCTAAAATTCTTTACCAAAGAATGGGAACAAATAACCTTTGACAAATTTATTCTTCAATGTTTAAAAGGGTATAAAATACCGTTTAGAGAGACTCCAGTCCAATATAGATCACCATTAGATCAACATTGGTCTGAAAGTGAACTTATAAAAATAAAATCAGAAATCAACAAACTCTTAACCAAAAAGGTAATAGAGCGTTGTGATGAGGAAGAGGGACAGTTTATTTCCTCCTTTTTTCCTAGTCGATAAACCTGATGGTTCCAGCAGATTTATTATCAATTTAAAAAATTTAAATGAATTCATAGATACTCTCCATTTTAAAATGGAAGATATTAAATCTGCCAAACACTTAATATCAATTGGTTGTTTCATGTGCTCCGTTGATCTAAAGGATGCGTATTACTTTGGAAGAAATACTGCGCCAGCTTTAACTCTGCAAAAGAAACAGCAAGGCTCTACAAACTACTAGAAGCCAAACCACACGAAGCACTAGGCACCCTAAAGAATGCAGAAGGGACCTATACGAATAACGATCAAGAAATAATAATAACTGTTAAGAATTGTGTCTTCGACGTCATCCACAGTTCCCTCTTCTGATAGCCAATAGATGGCGCCTGTAATCATTTCATGCTTATAGCTGATACTGATCTAGGTTTGCAGCGTCTCTGCCTACCGCGAGGCTCGGATCACTTCCGGTCGTACCGTCGTCGCCTTGCGTACAGTAGCCAAAGAACTATTTCATTTATCTTTATTTCTTTTCATGTGTACAGTTTACAAATATATAAACTAGTGTTCTTTACATCTTCTTAGTGTTCTTACTTATTTATTCTAAACCTGTATATGTCTCACCTCCTTTTCCATCTTCACCAATAACCCTTATGAACACCCACTTTCCCGGCTTCCACGAAATAGCAACAAACACAGGCACAACAGAAGAAGAAAGTGCCTTTAACATAACGAATAACCAACGAGCTGACTAGGCTACGGCCAACAAAGTCATAAACTTAGAAAAACTGAAATGGGGGGTAAACTCCTTTCAACCCTACAAAGCCCTGGGCCCGGATGGGATATACCCGAAAACATTAAAAATGACAACAACAAACGAAAAAGCCAGAAATTACATGCTAAAAATGATCAGAGCAAGCCTGGCATTAGGCATAATACCAAATAGCTGGCAAGACACGAAAGTAGTCTTCCTCCCAAAACCTGGTAAAGACGACTATACAGCGGCAAACGCCTTTAGGCCGATCTGCCTAATGTCTACAACACTTAAACTTACCGAAAGACTAGTAGACAGACACATCAAGAGCACAAATTTAACAACGAAACCCCTACACAAATCCCAGAACGCCTTTAGAGCCGGCCACTCGGTAGAAGTGGCCCTACACAAAATAGTTAACTTTATGGAAACAGCCATAAACAAAAAAGAAATTGTGGTGGCATGCTTCATCGACATAGAAGGCGCCTTCAATTGTACACCAACGGAGGTAATGATACAAGCCCTCCACGAATTCGGCGTAGAAGCATGTCTGATAAGATGGATCAGTCACATGCTAGAAAATCGCAAATTAATAAACAGCAGAGGCGAAACTACAATCCAAGGCACTGTCCAAAGAGGTTGCCCACAAGGTGGAATATTATCACCATTACTATGGTGCATGGCAGTGAACAGTCTTCTATACGCCCTCGAAGACAACAATGTCAAAGTAATGGCCTATGCAGACGACGTAGTCTTCATGGCAGAGGGGAAAAACATGACCCAAATCAGAACCAGAATTCAAGATGCACTAATAGCTCTAGAAGGCTGGTGCGAATCAGTAGGTCTTTCAGTCAACCCCGACAAAATGGAGACCATGATGGTCACTAGAAAAATAAAGAGACCCAATCTAGGCACATTAGAATTCGCCAACAAAAAACTAAAAACCACTAGAAAAGTAAAGTACCTAAGAGTAACAATAAACGAGAAACTGACATGGAGAGAACATGTCTTTTCAAAAGTAGCAGCTGCAAAAAAGAATCTCAACCTCTTATGCAGAATATTAGGCCCGACATGGGGCATGACTCCCACGACAACCAAATGGATCTATGAAGCGATCATAGTACCGAGAATAACATTTGGGAACATTGTTTGGTGGCAAACATCCAACATGATTACAGCCACCACGAAACTAGATAGTATACAAGGCACAGCTTTAAGACGCACCTTCGGTACACTAAAAACCACACCGTCAAGGGAGTTAGAGGTAGTAACCAACTGTTCCCCTCTAGATGTTAAAATAAAAGAACTAGCAATGAAGACAGTCATGAGATTACACGGCTGGGGCCACTGGGAAGATACCGGTAGAGGCCACAGCCAGATAATCCAACAGAATGGCAACGAAACGATAAAAGACATGTATCTGATGCCAAAAGATAGACTAATCACAGAATACATATTTGAGAAAAGATATGAAACCAAAATCGATTCCAGAGAAGCATGGAACACTACCACGCTACACCAAAACGACGATATAATATGGTACACAGACGGCTCTAGAAAAGAGAACCTTTCCGGCGCAGGCTGGTACTGCGGGAAAGGCCTATCGAACGAAGGATTCAAACAACTCGGAAAATATGCAACCGTATACCAGGCTGAAGTCATAGCCATATCCGAGTGTACGCAAGAAATGCTCAACCTGAACATAAACTGCAAAAGAATCACAATATGTACAGACAGCCAAGCGGCAATCAAAGCACTCGATAAAGCTGAAATTACATCAAGAATAACTAAAGAATGCAAGACAAGATTGAATACACTTGCCAAAAATAATAGAATAATAATACAATAGGTACCGGGACATAACGGTATAATAGGTAATGAAAGAGCAGACAGACTGGCCAACAGGCGGTCAGACAAACCTCCGATAGGGCCAGAACCGATCATCCCACTACCAGAAACGGCATACACAATGGAAATAGAGAAACTAAGAAACTCTATGAAGAAAAGAAAATGGGAAGAGACGCAAGGGTGTGAGCAAGCTAAAACGCTGCTCGGCACCGAAACAAACAATAAGAAGAGAATCAAACAGATTCTCAACTTGAAGAAAGAGGACGCGAGAAACGTAGTGAGCATCCTAACAGGACATGCTTCTTTAAAAGCACACCTGAACAAAATGGGCAAATGCCCAGGCAATCTATGTAACCAATGCGGAGACGCTCCAGAGACAACGGCACACATTTTATGCGAGTGTCCAAGACTAGTGATGAAAAGAAGCAGATACCTTGAACAGTTTATCATAGACCCTAATGATGTGAAAACACTAGATCCAAAAAAGATAGCAGCATTCCTCGCGGACACTAATCCATGGAGATTAGAAGACGATCCCCTACTCCGCAGGGTGTAGAATAGAAGGACACAACAAGGAAAAGAGTAGAGCACGGGACAGGCCAAGGTGTCATACCAAGAGCCGAGAGCGGGAATATCCAGTACTACACTCACCATAGACCACCATACCTACGGCTGACGATGTCTGAGTCCCCCCGCTCGCGTCCCGATCAGACTCCTCATTACAGCAAACGAAGTAAACTAGTAGCAGGAAGTACGCAAGGCAGAGGGATGCGCCGACTGCGCCTCGGCGCATCCACCGTAACCGAACACAATAACCATCTTTTAGAAAAGGGTTCGCGCACCTCCCCATAGCATGGGAGGAGCTCGGCCTAGGACGGGTGGTGACCGTCCGACCAAACTACACCATCGTAGGAAAAGGGGTCACGGAACCACACAGATGGATCCACGAACCCTGTGGAAAGGGTGGTGACCCTTCCAAACAGTGGAAACAACCTTCCAGTAGGAAAAGGGGGGAATCCTATCTGTTCCCCCTGGAGCGGGTGGTGACCGCGAGCAACGTAAGAAATTCGCCATGTTTTCGGGGTTGAGAGTCACGGGGAACACAAAATAGTCCAACCTAATACTAGTAGGGTAGGCTAGCCAAGCAGGAAAGAGTGGCAGAGAGGACGGGTTGGCAAGCCTGACGGCTGGGGTTCATCTACGGAAGTCGCGTTTGATCTTCAGACACGCTGTGGGGACCCCTCACCCGAACACTCCTCCCTGCCGCACTTAAAACAAAAAGGAATTTAGAAATAGGATTAGGCACGACAAAAGGGGACAGGTAGAACCATGTATAAGCCGGTAACCCTGACACGGATGAACGGTGGCGAGCCTTCATTCGGATCAGGGCCCGAGAGGGATAGTTACACAGTGGGGGGGGGGGGGGGGAGAGACTCTGCAGACCCGCGTTTATTTAGCTAGAACCTCCAAGGAGGTGGGTAGGGGCAAGAGGGACGGAGGGAGTGCTAAGGACTAAAAGTGAAGGGGGGAGGGGGTTGGTAACACTAAAAGGGAACCAATCCAGGCAGAGATACGGATACTCCGACTGAGAAGGAGGATCGATTAACGACCTCAGGTGTAGCATGGTAGGGGGTGGATAGGACTCTCAATTTTGATATATGGTGTAAAGGGGCAAACATGCAGGCTGGTACTGCAGTTACTGAGGAATGTGGATTGCCCGACGTCCAACTCCGCTTCGGCATTCCCGATAAATAGGTAGAATGGCCCCGCCCAATGATGGACCACCCCCAGCAGAGTAGCGCGCATCCTCGAAAGGATAGGCCCGGGTCCAAGAGAAAACGAGAATCGCCCGAAATGCGGGGTCGAAACAGGAAGCCGAGGTAATGAGTTTCCGCCTGGCCCAAAGCTCCTCGCTTAGGCCAGGTGTGACTGTGGACACGGCCAAAGTGCCATTCGCCCGAGAGAACACCGGGGAACACACCGGTGCTCCCCCCCCCCCCCCCGGCTTACAATGCGAAAACTATTATGTTGGACCTTTTTTTAAAATATATATTGTTTGGGATGCTTACTTCGTTTGTTTTTAAGTGATTATTATTTACCTTTCCTTTGGTATTATTTTATGGGTATGCTCTTGGGTCATGGGGGTGAGGAGATGGGGGTGATTGCGAGTTTTTGGTTATATGTCGCTTGTAATTGGGTTTTTCGGTTTGATGTTTTGTTTTCTTGTTTATACTTATTCGGCTTATTTGGATTTATGTTTGTTCTTATGTCTTCCATGCCTCTGGGGTTTGTGGGCTGTTTTACTTTTTGCTTGTAGGGTTGGTTGTTGGCGCTTGTTCGGGGTAAAGTTTGTAGGTTTGGGCGCAGGGGTAGGTGTGACTCTAATTGAGGGGGATTCGAGTATATTTAGGATTGGGAAGAGAGATATTGAGTGCCACTGCTGTGGCATGAAGGGCCATATTTCGAGAGGATTGTTGAAGTCCTTGTATAGATGGAGCGGGTGGGGGAGGTCGAGGCTCAGGAGGTGCGCGTCAAGTGCGATCTCCGTGGCAATAGCAGCAGCATTATCATCGATATTTCGGAGGCCACGGAGAAAGAGGTTCCTTCGATATCAGCAGTAGTACGAGAGGAGATGATCGTCGAGGAGGAGGGCGTATTTCATCGTGCTATAGTGGAGTAGGTCGACGACAAGGTTTTGGACATGGTCGTCGTAATTGGAGTTATAGTGTGTGACGGGGCAGAACTTTTCTGCCCGTCACAAAGGCATCCTGACCCCGGAGAGTCGTCGATCCCTCCTCGCCGAACACGCCGCGGAGGTGGTCCGCGGCCCAATAGGGACCCCCTTTTTGCGTCCCCTTGCGCTCGCGATCAGTGCCGCGTCCCCTCGCGAGCGCGGCAATTCGCCGGTCGTGGTGTCCTCCACCCAAGGACCCCGGTGTGGCCACCACCAAAGAGGACTTGCCACCCTCTACAGACGGTCAGCCCCTGTCTTCGCCCCGCAGTTGCCACGGAAGACAGAACTGCAAGGAGAGCCATCGACGTCTGGAGGTGCCATGGTGGTGGCACACCGTAAGGAGTCCCTTAAAGCTCCTGGGTGGGGAGAGCCACGAGCCGGCGACGAAAAGAGCGCAATTTCGAAGACGAGAGAGACGAAGATTTAACGGTTGAACCGCGAATCGCGACGGATACGCGAGCAAGCACACTTTTCCGCCTTTAACGAAGGTGCAGAGATTCGGGTTTTTTTTTTATTTCGGGTGTGGGTGGTGGACCTATACCCCATTTTGGAGGGATACCCCCAGAGGACCCAAGGATCTTGGACCCCGAGGCCTGCAACCTTCAGCTAGGGCCCACACGTAGGGTTTCCTATTGTGGAGTGTGTGTGCGAGCGCGGATCGAGTGTGCGTGTCCGTGAGTGTGCTCCGGAGCACTTTTCGTTCGTGACAGGACCACCCCCGGAGGCGAGAACCCTAGGAGTTCCCTCCGTTCGTTTCGCGTATCTCCTGCGTGCCCTTGCGCGGTTTGAGAACGTGCCGCGTTTCGAAGGGAAGGGTCCCTTCGAAACGCGAGACCGTTAATTCACGGCGTTTCTTTTTTTTTTTGGTTGTATTTTCTTCTAGGGCGGACTCCCTATTTGCAAGGCACCGTAGGATTAAGTAACACCAAATTTTCGGAATTGTATTGGGAATTCCGCGTCGCGTTTCCCTTCAGCGCGTAGTCGCCACATCCTTTTTCGATCCGGTGTGAGTGTACCACGGAATTCCCCCCCTTTTTTTTGGTTTTCGGCTAAATAAAGCCTCAATTACTTTCGTGGATCAGAGTTTCCCTTATTTTCTTTGTCTTCCTGACCTCCTCTGAGCCTGCTCTCCGTTTGAGCAGTCGGAAGGGCGAAGATAACGGACGCGTGCTTTTGCACTGGCGCCCAGATTCCTTTAGGAATAAATAAATCTCGTCCGTGGGATTTGTGCCACCTAGCGTGTCGAATAGCGGCTTTCCCGGCCGCCCACGCCAGGTTCCGTCACAAGTGATGATAGCGTATTTTGTGCTACAGTAGAGTTTGACCTACATCATAATAGGGAAGATAAAGTTTCCAAAAGGGATGTTACAGTTTACACAAGTAGTGGTAGTTCTGGAGTGGATTGGATACTGGATAGTGGTTGTACAGATCCATTATAGGTGATGGTAGTTTCTTTTTATGAGTATGAGTGTTTAGAAAGTCCTATTATTATAGCCGTTGGAGATGGTAAATATTGGGATGTACAGGAGTTGGCAAGATTCTGATGTATTTAATTGTATATCAGGCTAAAGTTAGATTTTCAGTAGGAAAGGTATTTCTTTTCGTAAAGATGGATAGTAACTTATTGAGTTATGTTTAGGTTACCGGTGATTTTAAAGTTGTTTCATTGAAGGATATAGCAAAGATTTACTCTTTTGATGATTGATTTATTTCGCGTTGCGTACAGGGAAGGGGGATTATATATATTAACTGGTTATATAGATAGTCACCGTATTTCTGCAGATAATATGACTAGACTGACTGAGAGAGGAAGCTACATAGAGTTCTGGGGCATGTTGGTTTTGATTGTTTAAGTAGATTGTGCGGGAGTGAGTTAGTTGTTGGTATGTCTAGGAATTTTAGGGAGTACATGTTTAAAATGTGGTGTACGCATATTGAGTGAGATGTACAGTTTACCTTTTGAGAATGAACGATTTCGAGCTAGTGATATTTTGGAAATAATGCATACGGATTTGAATGGCCCGGCATAAAGCTATTGGAAATGAAGGTACAGTTTACTTCCTATCTTTCATAGATGGTTATAGTGAATGCGCTATGATTTATGATTAAAGTAGAGAGTGAAATTTTGATTGTTTTGTGGCTTATCTAGGTAAGGTTGAAAATTTACCGCTTCCAAGATAAAGAGGTTGAGATGAGATGGTGGGAGAGAGTATATCCTTAGTGTAATATACAGATTGGCTAGGGCAGTGGGTATTTTTATAGAGCCGTGTCATTCGGAGGATGCAATAGAGCTATCATGGATTCAGCGAGATGTTTATTGTATGATGCAGATATTCCAGCTAGATTTTGGCCAGAGATTGTTCCGGTAGTTGTTTACTAAGTAAAGGAAGTAAAGCCATTGTTAGTGCTTTTGAACTGAAATCGTCTTCTGAAGTATGTTTTTTAGGAGAAAACCTAGCATTAAGAGTCTGAGATTAAACGGAAACAAAGTTTTGTCAAGGTACCGGGAGTGAAGAGACTCTCCAGGTGGGATATAAGAGCGGTTGTAGGAGAGTTACTTGGTTATAAATAAGTAGGTTGCGGAGTTTTGTTGGTTAATAGGATAGTTGTCTCAGGGCATGCTGGTGCAATTGAAGTCGATGCTGAAGTTGTAGGTTTTAGCGGAGATAATGATAGTGTTATTGATTTTGATGAGAGCCTTGAGTTTGGTGGGATTAAAGGGAAATTGAATGTAAAGGATATATGGGAAATAATAAGAGGGTCAGAGATTTAGGTACTGGTTCTGAAGAATTTGTTGATTGCTATGAGCCAGATTTTGCGTAGGTCAATGAGATGAGGATGTAGTTCATATAGATATGGTCGATTAGAAGCTTATTGTATTTATGCGAGCTATGTAGGCGCATATAGTCTTAGGATTTATGATGAAGTATTGAGAGGAAATGATTGTGACTTTTGGAAACAGGCTGTGAATAGAAAGGTGAATAGTTTAGTTGGAGGACAAGCCTGGGAATTAGGTGGTAGACCGTAAGATACAGAGATAATTGACTTATGATGGGTGTTTGCAAGTTGACCAAGTAATGAACAGGGGATTAGGTTAGTTATAAAAGGTTATCGACAGGATGAAAAACTAGAGGATCCGCTTAAATTGTTGTTAGCTTTCTGTTGTTAGAGCAGTTATATTATTGGACAGACGGACGTAGAGGCGTCCTTCTTGGATGGCGCTGAGAGATCTACTGTTTATGCAGCACAGCCTATCGGTTATGATGGCGAGTCTGGTGAAGTCTATAGATTTGAGGGATCTTTATATGGGTTAGGAAAGAGTCCACGTGCGTGGTATGGGTGTTTTGATAGGTTTATAATGCAATTAGGTTTTCATAGGAGTAAATTTGATTGCTGTTTGTATGTGATGCGCGATGGAATTAATGCAGTTTACGTGATGTTTTTCGTTTATGATTTACTAGTTTTTGGGTTGATTAGAGAGAAAGTTGATGATACTGAGAATTATTATCAAGCCAAATTTTCGATGGAGAACCTAGGTGGGATTGGTGCATGTTTTAGTAGTAAGTGTTGGGTAGGACATTAAGAGGTGAACTAGCGTTAGGTCAAGACAGATATGTAGAATCATTGGCCGGACGATGTGGTTTAGAAGACAGTAGATTCTGTTCTACGCTTATGGGGCAAGAACTTTAATTTTACGCACAGCACGGTCAGTATCTCGTGGTATTAAATATGGGGGTTTGATTGGTGTTTTCGTTATATATCTGTAGTGGTGCAAGACCTGGCATTGGTTATTGTGTAAATTTCTGGGTTGATTTCAGGGTTCGATTTGATGGTATTCTTTACGGGTATGCTTTAGGAATTCTTATAAATCTGTATCTATCAAAAGACTTGAAGTTGATCTTTAAACGTAGAGAGGATGCTGAAATTGTGGGTTGCTGGGATGATGATAGGGAGAGCGAGAGTCGGCGACTGGTTATGTTGTACGTTTCTTTGGAAGTGTTATCAATAGTGAAAAAAACGAGGCAAAGTAGTGTAATTAAATCTTCTACGTCATCAGAGTGCATTGCATTTTCAAAAGCAGTACGTACGTTGTAGTTTATCAGAAGTTTATTGTATGATTTTAACTTAATGTTAGTGAGTCCGATTATATTCTACGAAGATAGTGCTGGTACTGTATCTGTTAAGAGAATTCTAAGCATATAGGGATACATTATGACTTTGTTAGTAAGTGCTATGAGCGTGAGGAGCTTAGTATAGTTAGAGTAGAGTCAGGGAGTAATCTGGCTGACGTATTTACAGATACTTTAGGACGAGTTAGTTTTGGAGAGTCTAGAGTAGATTTGAATATTGTTTAACGTAGGAACTGTACTATGTTATAGCGTAATGTAGATCATTTGTTTTCTTTATTGTTAAAGCGATATGATGCGAGTGCCGAATTATCAAGTTGAGTTTTAGGTTTATATGTCATGGAATAAAGGGGGTGTGCTGAGATATATGTGTTTACTGTGATCTGTGTACGTGTATGCGGGTGTCTGCGATGGTGCGTGCGCAGTGTATGATGGGGTTGGCCGGTGCTAGAGTGAACGTCGCCCGGCGGGAACGCATTTCCTCGCTTTTCGCAGGAATACTCAAACCTAGAATCTGAAATCCCAGATTTATATAGACTAAGAGTAGCACCTGCTAATGCCAATATTGTTGAAGTGGGAATTCGTTGTGAATTCGGACACTCTTCCTCTAACATTCTTGTATTGTAATCTTTAAGAAAATAAATTTCTAAAAATAAAATTCTAACAATCAGTCGTGAAGAGATGATCACACAACTTCACCTAAGAGCATCGGTTAGATCAAAAGCCTTCCAGAAGGTGATGTCACACCTTCATGCCTCACAGGTACAAGTACCCTTAAAAGCTATACCTTTCAATACATATGATGTGCCTAGCCCAGTGAAACAATTACACCCAGAAGTTTTCTGTATTCAATGTATTAATATTATTCAATTATATTGTATAATTCAATATTAATATATTCTTATTATTTTACTTTTATTATACTGACATTTTTTTATATATAACAATAAAAATATTTTGTTTTTTATCTTTTATTTAACCTACACGATTCAATTACTACATATGTTATTTTTTATTCTGACCATTTTTCCATTCACTTCCAATAAAGAATTTCCTAATACATATTATTAATACATTGAATCAAACGATGTTGGAAATTTCTGATAAAATCACATCAAATAAATCTAAATTTTCATGTCCTCTGGGTGTGTGCAAAGTTGCATTGGCGAGGGCTTGACACGAATAATGGGTCAATTTACCCCCATAAACGGGGTGGTGGTGAAAAACACCACTGAAGGGGCCAGGGGTGACGGAAGGGGTTGAAAATTTACAATGATAGATGGCAAAATTTGCAATTTCATGACAAACACAAGTTCATCAATGAGGTGCTATATCTGTGGTGCATCAGCAAAAGAAATGTACGATTTAACATCCACCAGGGTCAGCAATATTAACTATTATTCTTTTGGATTATCTCCCTTACACTGTTTAATTAGATGCTTCGAATGCTTAATACACATTGCGTACAAATCAGATTTTAAATGCTAAACTATCAGATTTCATAAGCAACAATTTGAAGAAAAAAAAGACATATTCAAAAGGAATTTAAAAATAAAATGGGCCTATTAGTTGATTGTGTAAAACAAGGGAAAGGAAGATTCAATGATGGGAACACGGCCAGGAAATTTTTTGCATTCCCCGAGTTATCAGCTTCCATAACCGGGGTAGATGTTAATTTAATAGTGTACGTTTTGTAGCAATACTACAAGCAGTATCTTCAGGATTAGCAATTAATCCAAATAAATTTGAAATCTACACCAGAGAAACCGCTAAAATGTATATATCACAATATAATTGGTTTTATATGCCTGTAACTATTCGCAATGCACAGAGCAAAAAACTTCAACAAATACAGTTTTTAATATTGCTGCGGCATTAAATGCGTTTTCTCAAAGTTCCAGAATAAATAAAGAACAGAATATTTTGGAATATTGGCATAAACACAGTTTTTCCGAACTCCGAATACTTGCAAATATTGTACACAGGCTTTCAGGAACTCAAGTAACTGTAGAAAGATTATTTTCAGGTGTGAAGTTTATACTTAACGATCAGAAGTCGAGACTAAAAAACGATATTGGTTATCCGAATGAATGTAATTACATAGTTTGTTCTACATGCGTATGTGTGTGTGTTCATATTTTGTATAAATTTATTCCGTCTTTAACTTATGTCTGTTCATTGTACATTTATTATGCCAAATAATTATTGAAGTTTAAAAAGAAAGTACAAATACCGTTTCTGACAACACTCTAAAATTAATCAATCCTACATTCATTATATACTCGTACATTTTAAACAATCTAGTTTCATTTGATCTGAATATTGCCTGTAATTTCACATATCTTTTACTTGACTGGATTACTAGGATGTCTTTTTTTACTAGTAACCCACTCCGAGCAGGTTAACCCACTCTTCCTACAATTCAAGAACTGTTCCTTCGTGGTTAGTATGGGTTAGAGTAACCTTCCCTTGATTAACCGGGTTTGGGTTAAGCAGCGGTTCAAATCCCTGGTCTCCAAGTACTTTCTATGGTATTTGTATGAGCTCCGGTAACAGAATCAACAAAATTAATACTACTGTTTACTTTTCAATGTTTATACCCTTCTGTTGAGAAGGCAACTTAAATGGTTTGAATGTAATAAAGGATTCGTGCCTTCTGTTACAACCTAGCCTGTATCAATGCTACTGTACGTACAAAAGATGCGTAGTAACCTGTTTGACCGTTACTTCCTTCTTAAAAGAAAAAACCGATTGCGTCGTTGTAAGTTCATAAGGTGAAGCGTTCTTTTGAGAATACAATTATTTTACTGATTAAAGAAACTCTTTTTATTCTCGTCGTGTTTATTTGCAACCTGCTAACACCTTCTTTTTTTAATTTATCGTATGCCTTCCAACAATCAGAAATAACTGTAGTCCCTGGCCTTATCAATTCTTTAATTATCGGCATCAGAGTATCTGCATCTCTACTTTCGACAGGCACCCAAAATATCTTCCCACTATCCCTCTCTATTTCAACAAAAACCCACTGATCTTTCACATGATGTCCTCTACAATATTTTCGTTTTCCAAAATTGCGACTAATCAATTAAAACAACCTGTCCATCACCACCGATCATTTCACAACAATTACAGGGCCAATCAACCATTACTTGTTTTATAAAATAAAAACATTGTGATACAGTATTTTGATTTAATTCTAACTCTCTAACGATGTAATATTCGTTGGTTGGTCATAATTGTATATTAACATATACAGTTGCATGCAAAAGTTTCTGGCCAAGAATAATTTTCGAATTAAATTATGTATAATAGGTGTAAAGTAGGAATACAAATATATCATAGTAAAGAGCTTTTATTATACAATCAAAATGTACAATTCAAAAATTTGATACAACAAGTACTAATTATTTATAACAAAAATAACAATTTTTACTTCTTCATAAGTATCCGGCCAAGTACAAAACATGAAGAAAAAACACGATAACTGAAGGAAAAATGTTCAAAAATGGTTACAAATGTAACATTATCATCAATATTTAGTAACCATACTCTGTGAAGCTATCACGGCGGCACATAGGTGAGGCATCGATTCAATAAGTTTGATGATTCTATCATGAGAGATATTTCTCCACTCTTCTTGAATTTTTGTCCATAAAGCAACTTTATTGGTACAATTAACAGTTCCTATTCTTAGTTTAAGCTCCTGCCATAAATGTTCTATGGGATTCAAGTCTGGAGATTGACTCGGCCAATCTAGAATTTGGATCATATTCTTCGTGAAAAACTCCTGAAGCAACCCAGACCGATGTTTTGGATTATTGTGGTTGTTTAACATACCTTCTTCCATTTGGCTGACATTAGGCAAAGTACTGTTTCACGTAAACTTACAGAAGTTGGTTTTTTTGGACAGGTTGGAGTTAAAAAACCACTGATAAGTAAAAAAAATAAGAAGGCCAGATTAGAGTTTACAAAGAAATACCGGAGTTGGACAGTTAAAGATTGGAAGAAAGTGCTGTTTTCGGATGAAATTAAAATTAATTTATTTGGAAATGATGGGGGAAGGTATGTTAGACGACCGCAAGACACTAGGAATGATTCCCGATACCAACAGTGAAGCACGGTGGAGGTAGTATTATGCTTTGGGGTGTATTTTCTTGGAAAGCCATCTATCCAATTTACAAAATTGAGGGTACTATGAACGCTTCTATGTATAGGGATATTCTATCAGAACAAATGCTACCTTATGCCCATCGAAATTTGCCACAAGGATGGATATTTCAGCAAGACAATGATCCAAAACATCGGTCTGGGTTGCTTCAGGAGTTTTTCACGAAGAATATGATCCAAATTCTAGATTGGCCGAGTCAATCTCCAGACTTGAATCCCATAGAACATTTATGGCAGGAGCTTAAACTAAGAATAGGAACTGTTAATTGTACCAATAAAGTTGCTTTATGGACAAAAATTCAAGAAGAGTGGAGAAATATCTCTCATGATAGAATCATCAAACTTATTGAATCGATGCCTCACCTATGTGCCGCCGTGATAGCTTCACAGAGTATGGTTACTAAATATTGATGATAATGTTACATTTGTAACCATTTTTGAACATTTTTCCTTCAATTATCATGTTTTTTCTTCATGTTTTGTACTTGGCCGGATACTTATGAAGAAGTAAAAATTGTTATTTTTGTTATAAATAATTATTACTTGTATCAAGTTTGTGAATTGTACATTTCGATAGTATAATTAAAGCTCTTTACTATGATATATTTGTATTTCTACTTTACACCTATTATACATAATTTAATTCGAAAATTATTTTTGGCCCGAAACTTTTGCATGCAACTGTACGTTAATACCAGAGATGTAATTTTTTTCTAGCAATAAAGACTTTACTTTCGTCGATTCAGTAAGATGATGGTATCTACAATATTTTATGGATGTTCGCAACAGTACCTGTCGATGAGAAATATGTTACGGAGAAGTTGTAAACACGAGATGTCGGTTACGATGGCATGGCGCCGTTAATACGAAGATTCGGGCCACCGATTGAGTTGGATTCTGTGCCAAGAAAATCCGCACTTGAAAATCCGCACTCCTTTTGGGCTGGCGTTGTTCGCTGATCACTCGATCACTTCGACAATTTATACTTGATTTCGCGCGCTGACTCCGTCCGCAAACGTGTACGAAAACGACGAATCGATGTTCGGTTAATATTTAAATTATTTATGTCATGGGCAAGAGCTTGAGCAGTTGCTGTGCTTATGCGGACAGCATCGCGATCGTTTATTTTACACTTGTCAAGGGTACTGACAAGTTTTAATGTTACAACCTGCTTTAGACCGCGTTTCTTCTTAGGTTTACTTGGGCCAGGGTCATTCACACTAGTATCGTTCGCATCGGACTCCAGTAGGGGATTTTCGTTGAATTCTTGATGTTCCCCGTTAGAGGGGCAGGAAGCAAACTCTACTGTTTCTGTTTCTAATTTCGAGAAATATGAAATGTAATTATAAGCAACAAATTTTAAAAGCATTTTCTAAAAAAAAAAAACATACCTTGCGTAGCCATTTCAAATCGAGCTTGGCGGGCCTCCAGCATCTCTTGTCGAAGCATTTGCTTCTGTTCCCTTCCGTAATAAAGACGATCTCCTCCGATCATCGAACCTGGTCGTCCTTTCTGCCTTTGATTGATTAGTAACTGCTTATCTTCGTCAATTTTAATCATATTTAAAGCATCAGCATGTGCTATATCGAATAAATCGTCCAGTTGTTCCAGAAATTCTTGCTCACGTCTCTCTTGTGCTGGTGTTCGTCGTTTGGAAGATTTTTATAACATCCTCCATTTCTGATACATGACCTCCAATTGTTCTACACTATGATCAATTCTTCGAATTGGAATTCTTGCTTTTTCCCACAAAATTTCTGCTTCTTTCACCGCAAAATGTGCACCAGCACGAATACTTAATTTCATTTTTCGCAAATTATAAAATAGCACTCGCAAAACTTGTCCTTTGGATGGTAATTTTGCACCGATAATTTGACTTTCATCATGATCTAATAAAAATATTTTGTCACGACGTCTAGTCTCCATTGCGTTTTTAATAAGATTCAACTTGAATTAGATTTGAACTCTATTGAAACTCGATCAGAACACTGTTGAAGCTCGACTGGAACTCTATTGTAGTTCGAGTAGAACTGATTTTTCGTGGTGAGGTGCCAACCGAAGACACCTCAGAGTCTCACACCGACGATCGGTTGCCACCCCCGTGTGTCAAAGAAACACGCTGATTGGCATTCATAATTTCGAACAAGGCCCAATCAGGGTATCTTGAGGCCCACACCTACCCTTCCTCGTGACGTCTTCGCGAGGAGTCTTGGAGACTAGAGTGGTGGTTGCCTGGAGACCCACGAAAGGCTCAGGCCATTCTTGGGTTTTTTCAAGTTTACGACATTGTCGGCTATCGAGAAACGAAACTAAACGAAATTCTAAAGACCTCAATAAGGCCCACGTCTAAATTGTTATTGGCAGTAATATTAGATATATCTACGCTCACAAATCAGCCTGGCTTTACGACCATGTCATAAAATATCGTTGGCTTTCTGATGTTTCTTCACGTCGGTCAGGTTAAGAGAAAGAAATAATAAAACTAATAAACAACGATACGACGTATATGCATTGTTGGGCAAAAGAACAAAAGTAGTTCTGGGTAGAAGGTGTTTTACTGATACAGATATTTACTGATTCATAACAATAAGAATTTGAAAATCACTGACCAACTTCACTTGCTATCAACTACAGGAGGCAGGTTTATGGAGGGTATAGACTATACCTGAGGTAGGTACAAAAGTAATTTTAGGCTTTATCCAGCATTGTTTCAGACCAGTTGTAATTGGTAAATATTTTATTTAAATGATCGAAGACACACTATTGTTTGATTTTGGAGTAGGTATTTGAATGTAATTATTTAAATATCTCCGTTGTTTATAACTATACCGAAAAATGTCTGAGGAGAATGTTACACTGTTTATTACAATAAATAAATTAGCAAGAATAAATTTTTTTTTTGACATCATATTTTCAAAATTTTAAGGTCATTCGCATTTTTTGGAAGGTAATTATAATTTTTTTCCCATATTCTTATTCGCAAAAAAAGGACAAATCCAACGACTTATTATTAAGTATCCTTACGATGCTCTATACAATTTTCAAAATATTAAAATCGATTCCGGCACGGGTTCCTTTTGTCCGATCGATCTCAAATTTTAACCAAATTTTTTTCTCACCAAAAGGCATACTTTCGGGGGGGTGGGACGGACAAAATTCGATGGTCGCAAAATAAGGTCCACCCTAGTGCGCACATGAAGACTGTATAAGGCATTGAGCTCTATCCTAACTGGATTGTGAACTGCAAGAGAGATGCCGGTCCGAGAGAGATGCAAGATGAGTGGTTCCGGTGGTACTATCCTATAGCAAATTTATGTGTGAAGGGAGAACAGACTCCTCTTTGTTTGAATTTCGCAGCACTAGGAATTATTTACAGATTAATTATGTACAGATCTGAACTTTATTTCCTTTTTATTTATATATAAAACGATAGAAACATTAATAATAATGACATAATAATGAAATAGTATACATAATTTACATACCATAATTTAGATCATACAAGTATACAGGGTGTCCTAAAAATGTTGTAACACCTTGAAAGAGGTGGTTCGGGAGGTGATTTGAAACAACGCGTATACCGTTGGAGCGGCTGCGGTAGCGAAGGCTACGCGCTAGGCGGCCGCACTCATACGCTACCGCGTTCGCTCCAACGGTATACGCGCGCTCTGATTGGTCAATGTTTTCCGTTAATATCTCCTCAACGAAGCCTCGGACATCAATTTCGCTCAGGAAAAAGTTGTTTCAAATCACCTCCCGAACCACCCCTTTCAAGGTGTTACAACATTTTTGGAACACCCTGTATATATATATATATAAAGAAAGTATACTTCCTTTAATTTGAATTTGCCGCGTACCTTGATGAGACACAGGTAGATGGAGCAATAAGTAGAATTAGCAAGGAAACAAAAGACATAGAAGGATTATATAACAACCACGTGTTGGAATAGATAAATAGATAGAAAGAATTAAAAGTTAAATAGGAAACTTAAAGTGATAAAGAATAAAGTAAATAAGGAAGGGATAATTATAAACTTTAATTGTCGTTTCTTTGTTTACAGGTATGTAAATATTGTAAATAATTTAATCTAATAGAATAATAAAATCTCAATCTTTGTTTACAGAGAAACTTATTGGGTTTAATTTTTATCCCTAAAAGAATAAATAAAATAATAACATTATATTATATAGATATATCGCATCCGCCAAAGTGTAACGAATATTAACGAATCCAATATGGCCGACTTGTATATTACAAAGTTATTAGATTTCCATGAAACTTGGTATTTTATGGTTAATTGGGCCGCAAATTACGAATCGAGTATAAAAATTGCAAAATTCAAAATGGCAGATCCAATATAGCCGACATGTATATTACAAAGTTACTAGATTTTCATGAAACTCGGTATTTTATGGTTATTTAGGTCGCAAACTTTCAATCTTATATCGGAATTTGCGAAATTCCAAATGGCGGATCCAATATGGCCGACATGTATTTTAAAAAACTTTTTAGATTTTCATGAAACTTGATATTTAAGAGTTATTTGGGCCGCAAATTACGAATCTGGTATCAGAATTGCAAAATTCAAAATGGCTGATCCAATATGGTCGACATGCATGTTAAAAATATTAAATTATTATGAATTTTTTACGAATTAGGATTTCTAGCTTTATAGGGCAACATAGTTAGAATACATTGGCAGAAATAACATTAATAAATTAATGTTAAATTAAAATTAAGGATAATGAGGTTTGTTATAATGCCGCGTAAACAGTCTTCCTTTCCTTGTAAGCATGGACTTTAAATTTAAATAACTTAAAATAGCGCAAATTTGCGCAAGTTTTCTCAAATGGATATCATACCTGACATGATACTTCATATCAAGAAACTTGGCAGACCGTGTCACTCGGTGACTATCATCTTTGCTTTCCTTCCGATTCATCGAAAGATAACTAAAATTTATACCATATTGAGAAGCGAATTACAATAGTGAATCCAAAGATATTTTACTTTGTTCTTGTGGAAAGTTTATGTTTATAACATCTACTTTTGTGGTAAAATGATTTACATATGAATCTATTGAGGATAAACTTTCTGTGACACAATAAACATTCGTCACTTTTCACGATATCAAGGAGCATGAAATTTCGTGAAACTTTGAACCTCTGTATATCAGTAACCGATTACTATTTTTTAAAATTTCAAACGACATTTAATGCACTCATATGTATAGAACACACGCACAATATTAAAAAAAGCGTTTTTCCGTTTTTACGGCTTTCACGTTGTATATTCTCCATGTGTTCAAATATAACTATTTTACTGTGTCTTAACGATTATTATTAATGTCTTCAACCCTACAATCCTCATGCTAAGGTGTAAAAGTCCAACAAAGACAAAACAATCACCAACAAAATTCATCAACCCCACCAATTCTTTCCGAATAACAGAACGTCACACCAATATATACCCGAAAATTCACGTTGGGCCAGAATATGTAAAAATCAACACCTCCACAGACAACAATACAACTTATAAAGGTAACAACCTCCTTCTTATAGCTAGAACGATCAACTCTCTAAAGACAGGAGCTGAATAGCTTACTCCCTGTGGGCGAGGAATGGCTGAAATTCGATTAAAAAACGCAGAGCAAGCCAACGCCATTGTAACATCCAGAGGCTGCAAGGTAAAAGGCACCAATGCCTTCATCCCCAATTACAGGATAGAGCGGAAAGGCCTAATCAAAAATATTGATTTAGAATGCAACCTCAGAAATTTAATAAGATACACCGAATCACCTGGCAAAATTAAAAATGCTCAGTGTCTGAATAGACGCATCACAAACAAAGAAAATGGGAAAATTGAATGGGTTCTGAGAGCAAAACTGTCTTGCTCGCCTTTGAAAGGACTGTCCTGTCGGACTCCATAAAACTTTTCCAAATTTATAGAGCCAAAGTGGAAGTATAGATTGAACCAGTGATAGTATGCTCAAACTGTTACAAGTTTAGGCACTCCACCAAAATATGCAAAAGCGACCCAAGATGTAGAATATGTGGAGCCAACGAAAAGCATAAGTCAGAATTATGTCCATTTGCACTGCACAAAAGAACACAAAACCATGGACCGTTCCTGTGCAACAATGATGCAGGAAAAAGAAGTCAACACACTTAGGGCGTACAACTGCATAGGAATTTTGGAAGCTTGGAAACTAGTCAGAGAGGCCCAGTGGCCAATTGTCAAATCAAACATCACTCCTACGAAGGAAAATTTCCCAGCCCTGACGCAACCCTCGCAGGACAAAGTAATGAAATTAAAGACTTTTGGAGGTCAAGAAAAGCCACCGTCACTTATGTAAGAATATTTCGAATTCAGCCGAGCGGCGACAACGTAAGAAAGGATAGCCACTGTAGGACGGAATGGCAACGTCGCCACTTTAGCTGACGATAACCAGATGTTGGGACTCAGGAAAAGTCAAGGGAAAGCGTGTACGAGGCCCTATAGACTTTCCCTACCTAGAGTCCTCAAAATGTAGAGGAGTAAAGATCGTCGCCGGAGGGTCAAACCTTCCGCAAGGAAACGACGAGGACATTCTTGGTTTTTCGACGGAACTGTGTACAATTTAAAAATTACAGAACCTATCAAAGTATACGAAGACAATTCTGGCGCGATAGCTATAGGTAAATTTGGCAACTATACAAAGAACTCGAAGCACATTAAAGTGCGATATCATTATATTAATGAGAATTATGAAAAAGGTATAATAGACATTGTAAAAATTGATTCAGATTCAAGCAGACATACTTACAACAAGTCTAGATAAAGTGAAATTTGTTAAGAATAGAAAAGCGCTAAAATTAATTTAAGTTTGAAAGAATAGTGTTACTTCGCAAATGGCTTCAAACACTTTGCCTTTCTATAGATGTACATTTAGAATTGCCATAGAGTCTGAACCTTTCGAGCGACATAAACCACTAAACGGAAGGCCAACAATAGTTTATAACATGCTCGCGAAGCTAGGCTGTTTTTGAGTTTATGCTGATATTGCCGTCAATATCAATCTAATTGCGAGTGTCGATGAGGTCTTTAGAATTTCACGTGGTTTCGATCCTCAGCAGCTGTTCGTGTTGTAAACTGGGAAAAACCAATGAGTGACAGTGGCCTTCCGCAAGACACCAGGTAACCACCCACCCTTGCCTCCAGGACCGCTGGTGAAGACGTACCTACGAGGGTGGTGTGAAACTCTAGGTACCCTGATTGGGCCTTGTTTCTAAGCCAAGCACCAATCAGGGT
Organism: Hylaeus volcanicus; assembly: GCF_026283585.1. NCBI lineage: Eukaryota > Metazoa > Arthropoda > Insecta > Hymenoptera > Colletidae > Hylaeus > Hylaeus volcanicus. The sequence goes on along the minus strand of NC_071984.1, from coordinate 188,443 downwards.
GCATTTTTGAGAATTTAGGAGTGACAACCGAAAGTAGGAGAGATACACCGAGGTATCTTTAATTGTCACTCCAAAAGAGAAGACCAGATTCTCACGAACCACCACTAGTTCTACTACTTCAATTAATTCAATTATAACTCAGTTACTTTGCTCACGCCGTAACAAATAGTATGATGTTGAAAATTCAAGGAGGCGTGTTGTAAATAGTGAATATTTCGGCATCATGAACTCTTATTCTTTTGTTTAACCAAATAAAGATATTACATATGTTAAATCCAACGGTAGTACTTGTGTTACTATTAATGTATAGCTATGACTGTTAACGTCAAGTATTACCTACATAAAGAACATTGCAGAGTAATCCAGATATGTACCAATAACATTCAAAATTTTCATTTAGAAAATTAAGTTAATTATTTGAACGAAAATCCGATATTATTTCTACATTACTGAACCAGTCACAATTGCCATCAGAAATATGTCTGTTATTTCAGTTTAATTTTGTTCTGGAATTTCTAATGAGCTTTCAAAGTAAACAATGCACAAGCTTTCTCGATTCAACTGGAAATGGAAGTTTGCACTATGTCTCGTTGCCGTTGTCACGATATCTACCAGCTCCACGAGAGCACGTGTCGTTGTACTCGTGTTCATTCTTCTTTATTTAGATAACTCCCTCACTTTCACCATTTCATTCACATTCACTTAGGTGCAATTTTAAGCATGCAATGAAAGGCTTGAAAACGTGCTTCTTCGTACGAACAATTCATTTCCAATTGCTGTTCAAAGGGAATTTTCTTGCAGATGCTTTAAAATCGAACAAATCATTATATTGTACTAATCTGTCCTGCGAATACAAATATTTACTTATATGTTTTGATTTATTTATGTATACTCTCGTCAAAGAAAGTTTAATTAATTATTCTTATGTATATATTGTTAAAACATTATAAAAATATGTTTCTATTACTTGTAAATAAGCATTTATCATTGTTACATTATTAGAAATTAAAAAATATATGATTAATGAAGATATATATATATATATATATATATCAATTGGATATATAGTTATAAAGATATTGTAGAAACTGTACATTGTAATTACTAGATATTTAGTTTTCTTAATACCTACACTGTTTTGATCAACGTCAAAACATTATATTTCATAAAAAATATACAGAAATTTTGTATACAAGTTACTCTAACACACCGAAACAGCTAAAAAAAAAATCGGTTTTTGATTTTTCCAACTACGGCGCACAACACCCAAAATTATGAAAAAAAATTGAGAATAATAATAACAATAATATACACTTCCTGTAATTATATAATCGTAGTTCCGAGATTTCTTCGATACAAAACAGGCACTTTTCATCATTTTTGTGCGTTTTTTATTTTTCACAGTTTGGATTTTGAATTGAAAAATCTGAAAAGAATTCTGGAACATGTAGCTCGCTAACTGAATTATCTCTGATTTTTTTCAAAATTTTTCATGCAACAGGACGAGAAAAATTGGTCAAAAACGTGATTTTTGTTTTTTCTTGTTTAGTCTGCCACCAGTTGCGATAGGACTTGAAACTTGGCACAGATTAGTCTTTTTTTGATAACCTATCGAATATATCATTGCAAATCGAAATCGATCTGAGGGCACTTGAATTTATTCGTCATAATAAATAACGATTGACAAAATTATTCGTCCTAATAAATAACGATTGACGAGTTAATAAATTGGCAAATACTCGGGAACGTACATTGTACTCGCATTATCACCTTAAATTTGCGATTGGTGCAAAATGCATGTAAAAATTACAAGTATTGAAACAAATTGAAAAGGAAGATAAATCCGCCTAATAATTTCAATGGAGCGAAATACAGTTTCTTCTTACTTCCGCTTCTCACTAGATTTTTTTTACTGATTTCTAATCGCGCATACAATGGCGCATAATTTTGCAAGGGAAACAATCGCGTACACCGCGCTGCATAGTTCAACGTTTGTTAAATTTGAAATGAGATTCTCGTGGAAATTAATTACATTGTTCATCGCACAAATGAAGTCGACCATGCATCGTTATTCTATTCTTAGGATCCTTGAGTTTCGTTTATAATATTATTTTCACGGATCTAAATAAAGAATTTCCTTCAACTTATTGAAACTTACAATTTCGTAAAAATCTGAAATTGCTTCTGAAAATTGCTTTTCATTTCTTCGGTTAAAATGGAGCATGTATCGTTAAATAACATGTATGAACAACGTTCATTATTTATGAGAAAACTATTCCTAAAGAAAAAAATGAAATGTTTGAAAAAAGTGGCCGATGAAAAATATTCATTATTCGAAAAAATATATTTGATAATAATTTCGTATCTCATCGAGATTTACAACTTCTGTCTGAAATAGTTTTTTAAAGAATCGCTCTTTTTCTAAACTAGGAATTTCTGTTTCGTAAATAATAGACGTTGCTCCTATATGTTATTCAATAAAATATGCTTAATATTGATCAAGAAAGTGAAAAATAATTTTTATAGACAATTTTATATTTTGACCATAATCATCACCCTTGAGAATTCTTTAAAAAATATTTCTTTTATTTTTAAAAAATTGGGTGTTCACTTTAAAGACAAACATTCTATATGATTTTTGTAGGGTTTTATAAGATCTATAGCGAAGAAAAGTTTCAATCAAAAATATTCGTTATTACGAGAACTACGAATTTTCGAAAATTACGCAACTTTATACAATACCTCTCAACGCTAGATTCATTTTTGTTGAACTCAAATTACATGTATATAATTCAACAATAATAATTTTCAAATATTGTTTATCGGCGTGTATTTTTTGTGTTTGTGTTTATCCGTGTATATTCATTTCTGATTTTCAATATGTCGGTATGAAGGAGCACAATTTTTTGAAAAGGAAAACCGAGCATACCAAGTGCATTCGTGCAATATCTTTATTTGCAAATCGCATGGTCAGATTAAGAAAATCCAGACGAAAGTTGAAGCAGTTTCTAGAATTTTAGAAAGAGTGGTAATTATTGATGATAAATTGTGTAATAAGTGTCGCATCTTCGCCTACAATAAAGGTGTTGATGACAAACAAATATCGTTTGACAGATATAGGTTAGTATCGTTTGACAGATATAGGTTACAGTGAGGAATAGCTGGATGCAGATTATTAAGACAGAAGAAAAAATTTCACCAGATACTGCAAGAAATAATGCACAAGAGACAGTAATGTTGCCTTGTAATACATATGTGCACGCAGTAAAACTATAATAGTAGTATTAGCAGTGCAACATATATTTGTTTTTACAACAAGAAGAGGAGCATATAACATCATCAATAAAAGAGTAAGTAAAATCCACAATTAAAAGTAGATAGTGTTTATCATTATTTGATAAATAGTTTTGTGCGCCTAAAGTACATGTATTAGCATTGTAAATCCTTGTGCGTTTTCTGTTTCCACAGGCTTTGATTGATCTAAGCAGCTACAGTCATTCCAATAAGAGGAATCGAAGGGATGAATTGCTTGTTTCATGAAACAAATAATTTGCTGACAAAGCAACAATATTTTGGTGCTCTCCAAAAATAAGAGCTGCAGCTGTGAAATTCTAATATTTTATCTGAGTGAAGGATATCTGGTAGTAATTATTAAAATACCATAAGAAGAAACGTGCAAGGATTACAGGAAATACGATAAAGTTTGACAGGTATATTGAAATTGGCCAGTTAAAATATACTACGACCTGACAGAGTGTACAATGGAAGGAACTAAGTGATCTGTATATAATGTTTATATGAAAATTATGATTTCTATTTTTATTTTAAGCTCTACGTTAATTTGCAACTAACATATGGTTTGTATGTTTTACAGATAATTGAAGCATAAGATGATGCGGTGTACATAACAAATTTGCTGGTATTTATATCAATTCATGAATTCAATGAATAAATGTTTATAATTAATAAATTAATATCATATGAAATGTATATATTCACTTTCTTTACCCCCTCTCCTATTCTTTTCCTCTATTCAATTAAAAAACTTAGGAGTCTGTGTATATAAATAACAAATCTAAAAAATTCATTTTTTCATATTATTTCATGTGGATTATTTTAGATTATACATATTAAAAATATTATAGGTGAAAGTGTTTTCCGTATCCCAATATAGAGGGTGTGTAAAAGCTCTACGCTTACATCTCTTATTCTCTCTCAGCATTTTTTATAGAGCGTCATGTGTATCTGATCTTATGATCAGTTTACTATATCATATTATTTCTATTATTATGTATTTGTATAACCTAACTGTGTATTTGTGTGTTGTGTAATAAATAGTTATGCACATACTAAGTTTTATGTCTAAACCCTCTATAATAGGTATACAGTGGAAGAATTTTAGATTAAAGATATTAAAAATATTATAGATATAGTAACAAATAGTGGATCTCTTTTTTAATTTTCTCACTGTATCTTTAACATTTAAATTTCTTGAAACAAGACTTTCTACCATGCGTTCTGCATACTTATGAACATAATTCTAATACAATAAATTGTGCATTACAAATAGTGGAGATATTTTTAAAGTCATTCACTATGCAAATTATCTTTGTAAAAAGAAGTGAGATCCCCATAAAAAACTTCAAAAAAGTAAAAACATTACCCCAAGTACATGAAAAAGTGGAAGACTCAAGGAGTTATCATAGAAAAATAGAAGGTCCCCATAAAAAACTACAAGAAAGTAGAAAAAGATGTGAAATCGAAATGAGCAGCCAGTACATGAAGGTCCTTTCCAGTAAAGTGCAAGGTGACACTGTGTAACATAATATCAAATTCGGTGCTTTCCAACTATGCGCAGCTAAAATGCCGTGTTCAACAGTACGGACGTTCAGATCCTAATGACAATTCATGTAAAGTGGCTGCTCCGCACTTTGGCGGTAAAATGAAGAAGCTAAATGGCGTATTTGCCACAAATTGAGACAGTTTAGAAATTTGCCTAGATTTCTGCGGTCTGGAAGTCAAATGCTTGGCGTGGCCAGGCAAGGCATTCTTAGATTATCAATACATATACTTTCTCTCTCACAGACTTTCAGATAATTTGTCAATTTAAAGCTCTGACAATATTATAAGTACACTTTCATTGTATTGGGTTTTAAAATAATTCTTATTCCGAAAGCAACCATTGTTTTACACTCTGTGCAACATGTTGTTGCAAATAGGTGGAACTAAATGGGAAGGCTCCATCTCAATCGGTTAATTTCATGTTGAGTTGCATAAGAAAAATAGGAATTTCGCAGTAATAATAGTTATAAATATTAAGAAATTCATAAATTTTTCCAACTGGGAACACCATGAAATCAGCTGTCATTATATGTAAATGTATGAACATACATTAAAAACGAAAAAAAATATATATATTTTATATACATGTCAAAATTGAGTAACCTCCTCCTTTTCGAAGTCGGTTAAAACATAGAGATATGAAAATACAGGGTGTCCTACAAATGTTGTAACACCTTGAAAGAGGTGGTTCGGGAGATGATTTGAAACAACTTTTTCCTTAGCGAAAATGTTGTCCGAGGCTTCATTGAGAAGATATTAATGGAAAACCCCGACCAATCAGAGCGCGAGTATAGCGGCGGAGGGCGGTCGCCTAGCGCGTACTCCACGCCTACCACGAGCGGTCAAACGGCATACGCGCGCTGTGATTGGTGAGTGTTTTCCGTTAATATCTCCTCAACGAAGCTCGGACAATATTTTCGCTAAGGAAAAAGTTGTTTCAAATCACCTCCCGAACCTCCCCTTTCAAGGTGTTACAACACTTTCGGAACACCCTGTATTTTCATGGCTGTGGATATCAATACAACATTTTCGAATTTTCTCGATCTAACTTTACGTGGTAATCAATTTATACGTCCAAAATTATTGTATACTCTGAATATACTTAATCCCTAAATGTTTATTATCACAGCTAATTTCAATGGTGTATGGTTAAAAATGAGTACGTTCGTGGATCACCGTATCCCGTGAACAAATGTCTCGTTAGCGCACGTTCGTTGCAATTTCGATCAGTGATCCGAGTTACATACAATTATTATCAGCACTTACCTTGGCAGGTTTGTCCATGATACGGTAAGTGAGCGAGTCGCGATGACCAGTTGCGATGACGGCGCCCGCCTTACGAGACACGCATTGCCCCATATAGATTTCCCGACCTCGTCCCAGCACAACCTAAATTTCACCAAACAATATGCACAATAAATAATTTCCAACCTCCGTTATACTCGGAGAGATGTTAGTTTAATTAATGTGTTTAGAAGAATAAGTTCCATTCATAGATGTTTGAATTAACGATGCTCATGAATGTTTGAATCAGGGTTTGAATAATAATCAATTACAATTTTTTAATTAAGTACTTAATTTAAACAAAATTAATTTAATCAACTTAATTAATAAATATTTTAAATAAATGTAATGAAAAATTATTTAATTAAAATTGAATTAAGCAGAGTTAATCGAAAGTAGTTTAATTGACGATTGATACGAGCGAATTTAATCGAAGATATTCAATTGACGGATTACCAAGGAACAATCTCGTTTTAGAATTATTGAGAAATAAAACGAAATTCATGTAAGAGAAGGTTAAAGTAAGTCTGCAATTGAACTTTGATGTTCTATTATGTACCTACATTGTGTATGTTTTAACAAAAAAATCAAAGAACTACATGTAAAAAGAAAATATCAAAGAATATTATTTTGTTAAGTTAACAAGTAGTCAAAGAAATGTAGATATTTAAATGATCGGCATAATGCAGAGATAGGTAAATTGTTACCTAGTTACAAACGTCGAATGGAAAATAATAAATAAACAGCTTCTGATCAGTTTCTTATTCGATAAAAATTACAACTTGAATTACAATTGAAATAAACGATATAAAAATGCAATTATACTTGACGCTGAACAAATATTGTACAAGGTTGCTTATCTAAGCAACTCTTTGATCGGATAAACGTAGCAAATAAATCACTGTATGGTGTTTCTTTTCGTCGTCTATTATTCAAATAAAATCTTACCCATCTTTTGCGATTACACTGATATTTAATGAATATCTGTGAGTAAGAGCCAAATCGCACTATACATAATTCTACACAATCTACTACGTGATCTTTTACTCCAGTAATAATTTGCAGTCGAGCGTTATATACAGAGAGCATCGCCATTCTGACGTCAATGTTTCAATTCACACCTGACTTAACAAACGTTGGCGATGCTACCATTAATAGCAACGCCTATGTAACGCAAAATGTGCAGAAAAATTTGTTTTGCATTTTTACAGAAACGGTCGACTTCGTTCGTCAATAAAGGTTCGAAACAGACCTGGGCAAATTTTAATTAAAATGAAAATAAGAAATAACTTATTTCATACTATTACTTCCAATACAGTTATTTGAAAATAAAAATAATATCAATTTATTTTAAACAAAAGCTATTTCAAATATCGAATTGTTTCGGTGCTTTTTTATTTCAAATTTAATAAAAGAAATATGGGTAATTATACAGAACAGGTACATCCTCACCGATTTCTATGATTTTTGAATATGTTGTAAAAATCAACATTTTGAACAACTTTTTCCTATACATATAACCGTCGCTCGGCCTTAGTTTCCGAGATATTTGCAAAATACCATTACTACTACTCCAATGAATATTGCGTATAGCAACGCGTCCGTGGCAGCGTGTGTGTAAGCGTTGAATCGTCGATTGTTTAGGTTCGGAATACACGTCCGCGTCCGTTTACGCGATTGTTTAGGCTCAGAAAAAAATCTAGTTTAACACTGACGTCGATACTGAATTACTTTCATCGGATTAAAAATGAACTTGCATGAATATTTGACTGTATGCGGCATATATGATACACTAATTTATTTTTTAATTGAACAAAGAGTGATTCATGGAAAGATGTATTGTACTAAGTGCAAAAGTGAAAAACCAATGAAATTTAATCGGGAAGAGCTAATATTTTATTGTAATGCAGTCTATTATTCGAAAAATTGCCATAAAAAAAGAGTGAAAATACAGTGGAGCTCACGAATTAGTGCATTGAGTAATACGTGGTTTAGCAATATACATGCTTCTATTCAAGACATTTGTGCCTTTATCGACTATCATTTAATGCTAAAACCACCACGGCAAGAATTTCTACAAAATGAACTGCGAATAACGGCGAAAACGGCAGTTGATTGGGCTAGTTATTGTCGTCAAATGTGTGTTCTATGGGCAGAGAAACAGTCTGTTCCAATCGGAGGTGAGAATGAAATTGTTGAGATCGACGAAACCAAAATTGGTAAACAAAAATTTAATAAAGTAAGGATGTTAACTGGCCAGTGGATATTCGGAGGAATAGAACGCTCCAGCAAACGTATATTTATTGTACCAGTTCCCAACAGGTCATCCGAAACGCTACTTGAAGTGATCCGAAATTGGATCAAACCTGGTACAATTATTATTAGCGATTGTTGGAAAGCGTACGATTGCCTCCACAAAGAAGGATTTTAGCACTTAAGAGTTAACCATAAACTCAATTTCGTTGACCCGGAGACAAATGCTCACACGCAAAACATTGAAAGAGTATGGCGAGAAGTACGAGCGAATATTCCGAAGTATGGAACTCGCCGAGCACATTATGTAGGCTATTTAGCGGAGTACTTTTTTTGTCGACAATACGATTTTGATGATTGTATAATGAAATTTTTTGAAATAATGTCAGAAATGTTCCCAACTTCGGATAACATTAATAAAGAAAATTGAAACAAGAGATAACATTTTTTTAAACCTTGCCCATTACATTAATTACGAAGTAGAATAGTTAGACTTAAGTTAGGTTTACACTTGGTTTTTAAATTTCGGAAGCCAGGCACGATCTTCATTCATACGGTAAAAAAATGGGGGTCCGGGGGCTAGCCCCCGGTCGGGGGTTTGGGGGCAAAGCCCCCCACAACGAGTACTGCAGCGCACCACGCAGGTGTATACACGGTTAGCCTGGGGGATGTTTATAGTTTAGCGGGGGGTTTGGGGGGGGG
>NC_071984.1:157183-179262 GCF_026283585.1 Hylaeus volcanicus | reverse complement strand
CCCCCCCCCACCCCCTGCCAGGCGGGGGGCTGCGCCCCCTCGACCCCCCGCTAAACTATAAACATTCCCCAGGCTAACCATGTACACACCTGCGTGGTGCGCTGCAGTACTCGTTGTTGGGGGCTTGGCCCCCAAACTCACGACCGGTGGCTAGCCCCCGGACCCCCATTTTTTTGCTGTACGAATAAAGATCATGCGCTACTTCATATGTATGAATGAGTTCGAAACAGATTGAAACGCGAGCCGACCGACGAATGATAGCTAACGCATACAGACTCACAGACGCGGACGTGCATTCCGAGCCTAAACAATCGAGGACTCAACGGTTACACACACGCTGTCACGGACGCGTTGCTATACGCAATATTCATTGTAGTAGTAGTAATGGTATTTTGCAAATATCTCGGAAACTAAGGCCGAGCGACGGTTATATGTATAGGAAAAAGTTGTTCAAAATGTTGATTTCTACAACATATTCAAAAATCCTAGAAATCGGTGAGGATGTACCTGTTCTCTATAATTACCGAAATATGCTTCAAAATATTACTTCTTTTTGAATGGTAAAGAAAGAATAGAGTATGGCATACGAAACGGATATAGTCGGGGAGGGATAAGGAGATTGAGGGGGGAGAGTGATAGAGTAACTCAGGAATTGGTGAATAGAGATAGAGAAAATCAGGAACAAGTGCAATTTAACCAAACAAGAGAAGCTAAATATAATAGTAGGTATAGTTATTTATTTACGGGACAGAGGCCAGAGTAGCTAAGGAAAGATGAGAGACTAGACAGCCAAAGTTTGATTATGAAGATATTGTGTAGACTGTTTAAATTAGCCGCGTATTGTATGAATGTGAAGTTGAGCGAATGAGACGAGTCCAGACGAGAAAGAGGGAGAAAGTGTATACAGGGTGTTCCAAAAATGTTGTAACACCTTGAAAGGGGTGGTTCGAGAGGTGATTTGAAACAACTTTTTCCTTAGCGAAAATCTTGTCCGAGGCTTCGTTAAGGAGATATTAACGGAAAACACTGATCAATCAGAGCGCGCTATAACACAATATCAAGGTACATCCCAAATAACAAAAGTTTTAACAATTCGAATATAGATCTTATAATAACACCTCCCCATTTAACGGGAACGGTTAATTTTGCGGAATCAGGAGAATGCTTAGGGTCGGACCACCAAATAATAAATCTCAGGTTATATACAAACGAAAATGTAGGTTTGGAGTCAGACGGGTCCAAAAAACATTTGGGTAACAGCAAACTATATAAAAACAAAGAAAGAGTGAACTGGATGGAGTTCAGACAAAAACTGGAAAAGAAAAAACCGTAATAAATCAAGAATGGGAAGGTAAAAGAACCAGAAACCAGAACCAGAAGAAATAAACAATACAAGAAGGAAGAAAAGTACAAATAAAGAGGACTCAAGTCAGGACCATAGAAAGAGGAGAAATATCTGGTTGGATCAAGAATGCGAAGAAGCATGGAAGAAATGGAAAGAAAGCTCGAAGACGTTATGGAGAACGGGTAAACCCGAGGACTATACAATAATGGAACATAACAGAATGAAATGGTTACAATTAAAAAAAGAAAAGAAGGAGGCTACGTGGACTGCATTCACAGAAGAGCTGTCTAGTGAAAAAAACAGTGGAAAACTGTGGAACAAGGTAAGAAGAATAAAGAATATCTACACGAAGGCCAAATCGACGTTAAACGCCAGAAAAAGGTTGGAATTGGAAGAAATAGAAGTAGCAAAACTCGTGGAAAGAAACAGTAACTTGGAAAGCACTCATAAAGAAACAAACGAACATGTAAATAGATACATCAGCACCTCACCATCCAAATGGAACGAAAAAATAGATAATGTTGAAATACTAACAACTATCAATTGTTTTAGGAACAAAACGTCAGCCCCGAGCGACGACAAAATAGATTATATAATAATAAATGAATTGCCTTCATTCATGAAAAAATTGTTATGCTGCATTATAAAGGAAAGCTGGGAACAAATAACACTACCCAAAGAGTGGAAAATCGGTAGGAAGTGTCTATTGGAAAAACCTGGAAAAGCAGCCCTGAGACCAATCACTTTAACTTCATGCACAGGCAAAATTATAGAGAAAATAATAAATACAAGACTAAATCTTTGGGCAGAAGAAAACAATATCATCGATGAAACACAATCCGGATTCAGACACAAAAGAGGAACAGTTGATAATCTAAATAGAAATAGTAATGGAAATAAAAGATAACAGCAGAAAAAATAATATCACAGCAACGGCTTACATAGACATAAAAGGGGCGTATGACAATGTCAACTTTGACAAGCTCATACAAATACTAATGGAGAAGAAATGCCCACCGAGGATATTAGGATGGGTGAGCAACTAGCTAAAAGACAGGTATGTTAAAATAAGGGACAGTAATGGGAATGATACAACAATCCCATGGAAAATAGGGGTCCCTCAGGGGGCAATCATCAGCCCGACCCTGTTTAATCTATATATTGCAGGTATATCCAAAGAATTAACAGTCCAGAATACACAAACATTAATTTACGCGGATGATATAGGAATTATAACAAAGGACAAAAACATAAAGAAAACTAAGAGTAAAATAAAGGAAAGGAAAGCAACAACTAAATACCTTTCTAAAAAGCAGAGACCTAGAAATATCAGTAGACAAAACCAAAATCACCTTCTTTGGACAACAACCTCAAGAGAAATCAATAAAAGTACTAGAAAATCATTACGAAATCGTCAACCAAGCAAAATTTTTAGGAATCACGATAGACAATCAACTTAGTTTCAGACCACACATTAAGGAAATGGTAGAAAAGTTCAAAAGAAGAGCCAATATAATAAGTTTCTCTGCCATGGTAATAAGGGGGTTAATCAGAGCCATGCGTTGATGTTTACGAGAGCACTGATATCATCGGTTGTGGAGTACGCCTCGCCGGTGTACCTAACTTTGATGGACAAAAAATATACAAGACACTTTAAGAAAAGCGGAAACTGCAGCCTTAAGGTCAGCGATAGGCTACAGAATATCTACTCCACTTAATGTAATCTACATGGAGTGTGGTTGGACTACACTACTAGACAGAGCCATTTTTCCGGCCAGCAAGTACTGGATATGTCAATTCGAAAAAGGTAAAGAGAACAACCCCACGCTACAATTATTTATGAAAATCAAAGAACAAAATGATCAAATCAACAAAACACACACGACTAACAAAATCCACACCAGGCCAAACATATCGGAATGTCCATTCTACGATATATGGAAATGGAAGGATCAAATATTCACCAGGGAATTTATTTCCGAGGGTCTAATAAAATGGAACAATCTGAGAAACGGAACCACAATTACAGGGGAATCAAGTAATAAGAAGTGGAAACTGGACAATGAAACAGGTAAATTAATAAATGACAAAGCAGTCCCAATTAATATGATAGAAATGTTCTTCCTAGATAGACACGATCTATTAACCAGCAACACTATTACGTACTTCACAGACGGGAGGAAAATCCCCGGTAAACAATCGAACGGCATAGGGATTATCATTAAAATGGGAGACAGCTGGTTTGAATATGGTAAGACAGTTTCAAACGCCATGACCATTTTTACTACAGAAATGGTTGGAATATGGAAAGCAATGGATATACATAGAAGAATAGAAGAAAATAAAAATTGCCTAATCCTAACCGACTCGGCATCAGCTATCAAAGCGCTGGAAAGCTACTTAACAAATAACAATTGGAAGGAAAATAACCCATGGACGATCCACACCGGAAATATGTTAAAAGAAAGACAAAACTCAACGATCATTGGATGGATTCCCGGCCCCAAGGGAATCGTAGGAAACGAAGCAGCAGACTCTAGAGCCAAGAAAGAAACGGATAACATACCAGATACAAAATTCAAAGTTCCGGCGTCGGACATTATAATGGAGATAAAGGAACAATGCTGGAGCAGCTTCAAGGATAGAATGAGTTCGATAGGAAATCATAAGGGAATAAAGTTCTTTAGAGAAATCGGTCCCGACTTACACAGGAAAAACTATAAACCATGGTTTCACAAATGGAGACACAATCTAAATAGAGAAACGATAAGAGTAATATCAAGGATCCGGGCGAGCCACTATAATCTAAGAGAATCACTAGCCAGAAAGAACTTTATAAGCTGTGGCAAGTTCGATTGCGACCAAGCGGACGAAGACATCGACCATGTAATATTTGATTGCGGCTTGTACAATCAAGAGAGAAGTTTAATATGGGAAAAACTGGAAAAGGAAACAGAATTAGTAGGAAAATCGGTGATATAGTTAATAAAACTCAATAAAATCAAAATTATGAAGACCATAGTTAAGTTTTTAAATTCTATTAATAAAAGAATATAGCAATAGGAAAAATGCTAAAATAGTACTAAAAATTAAATAACCGAGATACATGTGCAGGGTATTTACAGGTTATGCGAAAGTTCCAAAATAGGAAGAAACAAATGGTACAAAGCTAAACGTTATTAGCTAGATTTAGATACGTAAGCAAAGAGAGATACTATAGAGTTAACTAAAAGCTGTTAAAAAAAAAAAAAAAAAAAAAAAAAGTTCGATAGGAAAATAACAATAAATTAAGATACTTTTATTTTATTGTATTCATATTATATTGTTGATAAATGTTTACATTTTGTATTTTACAATAGTAATAGAAGTCCAAAGTCTGAAATATATGTATAAGAACACACAGAAGTATTAAATAAAAAGACTGAGACAAGGGAATAGAACAAAGTTAAGTCAATTGATAGTAAATCCTTAGCCTACTTACAAATACAAAAAAAAAAAAAAAGATTGGTGCGTCAAGCTAGGAAAACCTAGTACAAAATAATGTGATAATCAACAATAAGTATATACACTGACGGACAAAATTAAAGGGACACTTTTTTAAAACGTCATATCTATGGGAGTTTTCAACCACGTTAAATTGGAGTCCGGTCTGGGCTGACCACGTACGGCTGCAGGCCCTCGCTCCACTTCTGCATCCCGTCTGGCCAACTTAATACTCTTTCAAATCTACTCCGATTTGACAATGAAAGCGTGATTCAAAATATCCGAATTTTTGGGGACCTGTTAATAAAGCATTCGCGCGTCCGAATCCACGAACGGCGTTGACGTGGGGTTACTCGTTCGCCTGGTACACAGGCCTAAACTCGCGGGTGGGTTTTCCAAAAAAAACGACATTTTCGTATTTTAATGCTATCCACGCGGGGAAAAGACATCAAAACTGTGTTACCCCAATGCCTTGGACCGTATCACATGTGTTCCACGCAACGAAACATCGTTCCAACCCCTACACCTGTGGGTGGACCAACCCTAACTCTGGGCCACCCTGTTCAGCTCCAGGGGCAGTTTTCGAAATGAGCTTTAAATGACATTGATCCTTAACGTACCGAGAATAAACATGGTGAATTTCATCGCCTTTCGAGGTGTGGAAGTCCTCCCTTACGAAGGGTGTTGAAAAGTGGCGAACTGTTCCATCCCTCCAAGGGGTGCCTATGGGGCGCGGGCGTTGGCATTTCCTGGATCAGGAGATTCCAGTGAATGCATTGAGCCCAAATTCGGGACTGTAGTCCAAAAATTGTGGATTTTGAAGGGGTGGGGTGTTGTGAGGGGTGGCTTTGCCCGAGAGGGATTTTGAGGGGTGCATTTTGTAGAGGGCATCGAGGAGGGTCGCCCTAAAGGCTTTTTTGATTTTTCCAACCCCTTCCGTCACCCCTGGCTCTTCAGAAGTGGCGTTTTTCGACGTGCCCCTCTTTACGGGGGTGAATTAACCCCTTCGTATCAACCCTCGCCAGTGCAACTTTGCGCACATTTAGAGGACACTTCAAAACTACTCCTCGCGAAGTTTTCCCAAAATCGGTTGAAAACTCCCATAGATATGACGTTTTAAAAAAGTATCGCTTTAATTTTGTTTGTCAGTGTATATCCAAACGGTGCTCAAAAACATAGATCGTAAGTTTAGTATGCATAGCCCTAGAATAAGGAAAGTACAAGTAGGTTTAGTTACAATTAATATGTAATTCTTAACATAAAATATCTTGTAAACAAGTTATAAGGAAACGCCTATATTGTGATTATAGTTGTAAGACAGTGCAATATAGAGGATATCTACGCACTTTAAAAATAAAATAAAATAAAAAAAAAAGAGCTCAATGGTACCATCTACCAAAAATCGACATGGACTTTCCGGGCAACCCAATATAGTACTAGCCATGCTGAGAAACGTGGCAACACCGCTCAAGTCTAGATCGAGAGTCTTCTTTTCCAATATGAGAGTCTTGTGCTTCGTATCATAATTAACAGATTTTTTAATAGAAGACTATGCTAATGTAAACTATTTGTTATTAATTATGTAAAAGTGGGATATAAATACTATGACTGTAGTAAGTAAAAGTAGCTTAAGGGGATAGACACGGGTAATGCAGCGAGGTGACTTTAACGGCAAAACTGGGCGTAAAAAGGGGTCTGTGATTTTTCGCTTTTCGTCCTTGTATTAGCATATTTTAGGCTGAATGAGGGCTCATTCGAAAAAGGAAGCTTTAATACACCCGGAGCTGGTCATAATTCAACGAGATCTTGTTAATATCTAATAATATGAGTGTCCAAAGTAGAGAAAGAATACGATAAAATACATCTGCAGAATCCAAGTATTTGTAGGTCTCTATGAGAGTTTTGTGACACACGATGACCAGCCCCGGATGTATTGAACCTTTCTCTTTCAACTGAGCCCCCCATTCAGCCCACAATATGCTAATATAAAGACGAAAAGCGAAAAATCGTAAAGGTATTCCCAGAATCGAGTTCCGCCATTTTGTGAATAATGGTAGAGCAAGTCACGTACCAAATTTAGTTCAGAAAATCGGTATGAGATGGCGCTTACTTACTTTCCTCACGCTCCGCTGTTGCCAATTTACTGAAGTCGAAATATTCTTACATTTGCCGACGTCGATAGAGCATAGGAACAGACAGCGGAAAAAGAGTAAAAGAAAACATTTACAAGCCTAGTATCATAACCAATTGTCATAACAATATCGTGTTTGGTCTCATTTTAATCAGAAAGACCTCACCAATATGTCAATGAAATTTGTATTAAAAAAAATTAACAATAAAAAAAGGTAGTTTGTCGCATTATTGTTTCACAGATTAGTGGGCATTTAAATTTTTTACGATCACCTCGACTCTCACAAGGAATGTTTTTTATGTGTCCTTCTTCGATTGGTTTGATTTTTGGATATGTTTTAAAGGACCGAACAATAAGATGTACGTATTTTTTTATTTTGGTCCGTTTTCATATTTAGAGAGTGAAACGACCTTCTAAAGTTTCAGCTGCAATAGGCTATCTCCGAAACTATCATAAATAGAAAAAAACTTTTTAAGAAAAAGTTTCATGTTTTCTATCTGCATATGAAATCTGACCCTAAATATTGTAAAAAAGATAATGCTTCGCCAGGGGCGAAGAAAGATTGGAAACAATGGAGACGTGTAAGTGTTTACATAGTGTTTATAAGTGTTTTATATTCAATTTTGCAAAAGCTGCATTAACATATTTTTTTTCCTTTGCAAAATAGACGTGGCAAGATTTCCGAGGAAAAGCGAAGGCAAAGCAGTCTTCTATTAACAGAAAGGGCCTAGCCGTTTAAGATGGTCAAAACTGCCATTAGAGCATTTCAATGGCTCTTGAATCATTCGAAAGCTGACCAAGAAGAACCGCTCTGAGAAAAATTTTAACCGTCTAGCTTGCCCATGAGGGTAATTACAGGGTAAAATATATTGTACGCTTTTCGGCGCATTTTCCGGTCTCAAATGCATTCTAAAATTCTGAAAAAAATCTGACACATTTCGGATCCTAAGGCGCATTTTTGAGAATTTTTACAAATTTTTTTGTTGCAAACTATGGCCGTAAAAAATAAAAAACCTCAAAAAAATCGGAAAAGCATTTTTTTCTCAAAAATGAAAACATGCTATTCTACTGTTTGGTTCCCTGATAAAGTACAATAACAGGCAATGTCGTCAATTTTTTTTAAATGTTTTGTTCGGTTGCTTCATTGTCAAAAACAATAAAAACTGAATTTTTTCGACGTTATTACTGCGAGGAGGAAAGTTACACTTATTGGCTTTCTCGTGGGCATATATTAAGTAATTTTTAGCGTTATTACACTGAAACAAGCAATTATTTTACCTAAAAAATGTGATTTGAGAGAAAGAAAAAATTGTTTTCTACTGCATGTATACAGGAATGTTTGCATCGCTG
The DNA here is from genome assembly GCF_026283585.1 of Hylaeus volcanicus. Taxonomy (NCBI): domain Eukaryota; kingdom Metazoa; phylum Arthropoda; class Insecta; order Hymenoptera; family Colletidae; genus Hylaeus; species Hylaeus volcanicus. The sequence continues at coordinate 170,953 of NC_071984.1, read as the reverse complement.
ACATCACCGATTGGCGTTGCAGTTAAGGCGTCAGACTAGAGAGCGGATACTCTGGGGTTCGAATCCTATCGGTAGCATTTTTTTTCTATACGTCAAACTTCATTTTTTCTATTTCTTATTATGTATATGGTTTATTCATATAAGTTTGACAATATTTATTTAGCGGTTTAAAAATATTTAAGTCACATTTTTACGTAAAATACATACAAAAATAGTTTTGGAGTATCTATTAATTCCTCGATTCTCTAATTGTATATGTTCATCATGGCGGCCCTATTTAACATTTTTAACATTAAACATCATGAATCTAGTTTTTAGGCCTTTTGGAATTTGTAAAAACGGGTAAAATAGAAAGGAGTATATATAGTAGCTGATCTTCCGAGTTGTCATTGTTAGCCAACAGCTACTGTTTTTGCATGACCTGTTAATTACAGAATTATTTATTTATCATAAAAGTAAATATTTGTATGTAGTTGATAGAAGTGGACGTATCTTTTGTAATTGTGGACAGAATGCTGCAGGAATGCCGACCTCCTTCTTGAATATCATTTTTGCCTGTAGCTTTCGGTTTTACGTATCCTAATAATTGCAGAATTATTTATATTTTGCTCTAAATGTATACATATATGAAGACTAGTTTAAAAATACTTATCGTTGTATTCGTTGATGGGTTAAGCCGAAAATAATGCGTTCCGGTTTTTAATCTTCATCACTGTCCTCATTAATTATAGGCGTAACTTCATTTTGATTAAAAATGGTGCTGAGTATTTCAGCTGGCCGTATAATAGTATGGAGGTATCGAGCATGGGATAAATAATAAATTATAGCTGCTATGCATATAGGTACATGCATTATGCTGGAGTTTTCTAATACTGTTTATGCTCCAAAACTATTTTTGTATGTATTTTACGTAAAAATGTGACTTAAATATTTTTAAAACGCTAAATAAATATTGTTAAACTTATATGAATAAACCATCTACATAATAAGAAATAGAAAAAATGAAGTTTGACGTATAGAAAAAAAAATGCTACCGATAGGATTCGAAACCCAGAGTATCCGCTCTCTAGTCTGACGCCTTAAGGGTGCGCAGGAGGTAAACTAGCGCCACTAACGGAGAGGAGGTGAACTACTATATAGTAAGCTGGCGCCACCAATGGACAGTAGGAGAACTACTAGATAGCTGGCAAAAAATTTGTATGACAATATGGCTGCTTCGCTATCGCGCTCTCCACTGCAGCGCTGCTGTCGTCTTTGCTGCGGTGTTGTGCCAGTAGTCTAAAGACGCTTTTCAGTATGGTTCAGTATTGTAGTAAGTTTAAAAGATGCCCGCGGTCATACATTTTTCTTTTAACTCTTTCAGTGCTGGGGGCCGATATATCGGCCCTTCCTGCACTGGCGAGAAGTGCCAGAGCCGATATATCGGACCGAACCTTGTAGCGTTTTACTATTCGCATTGCGAGAGAACTCTATATTGTCTGTATATTGTATCTATAAATATAAATTTAATAATGGGAAATAAGCAACATATTTTTAAAACTATGTTATACTTGTATTTAATTTTTACATTAAAATTATTTTGGAATATGGGGAATTGTTAGAAGATAACATGCTAAAATACATATGTATAGGGAAACGATGATAAAATGATTATTACACAGAATTAGTTCCGTTTTCTTGTTATTTACAATTTAACCCTCGGACACCGGGCGGTCGCACGAACGACGGAGCCGGGTCACTATTCAGGCATCGAAATCCAAGTCCATACGTTCTACAAAAGAAGGCTTAAAATCAAATTTTTATATGCAAACATTATAATCATATTAATAATGCCTCGTAACCAATTGTTTTCGTTAATATTTTGTCCTGAAAACTACTTCTTTTGCAATCTTTTGCAAGTTCGAAACATTTCTGTCGCTAACAGTTAGAATAGTGGGGAGAGCTGATTGCTACGGATCGAGTTACAATTTAAACGCATGGCTCGACACTCTCGATCACAGAGGAATGGGACTTCGGAAAACGACGGAAAAATGACCCAGGCCCGGTGCCGGAGGGTTAATGCTAAAAAATTGTGATTTTTGTCGTTTTTTGCTTTTTAAAGAACAAAGTCCATCTATAAAAATTGGTTTTAGTAAATTTGCTCAGCTTCGTCCAAAAGAATATGTAATAGTCGGAACCTGTGGAACACATTCTGTGTGTGTATGTGTAATGCATCAAAATGTAAAGTTAATGCTTCATGGTGCCAAACTGCAAAAATTAATTCCTACATCTTGTAATTTTCCATGAATATATAAAGAAATGTTATCAAATATGCGCTGTGATGTTTCAAATGAAGCAATTTTAATCCCATTCGTAAACAATTGCAAGGTATATTTGAAAATCATTCGATTGTACCTATTTCATGGAACAAATGGACAAGTACCGATAGATCTAATTTAGAGCCTATAGAATATTCAATACTAGCATTTCTTAATGAATTAGAAAACAACATGTTGCAATTGCAAGTCCATGATTTCATAGCAAAAAATGGAAGTAGTTATTTGAAATATTCAAAAGGAAGTTTAGATCCCGATGAGTTTGTTGGCATCAGAGATTTTGCCGACAATTATTCATTTATTATACAAGATGCAATACAAAATTATCATTGGTCCAATAAACAGGCTACAATATATACGTTCGTTGCCTATTTTCTACCAAATAATTGTTTAAAACATGAAAGTTTTGTCATTCTTTCAGATTGTTATGAACATGATAGCATTTCTGTTAATTTCCTTCCATTTCATTTCATTTCATGTTGTATCTTTGAAATCAGAAAAATCTCACGAATACGTCGGTAAAAATTTAATTAAAGAAAAGTCTAAAATAAGAAAGTTTTATCGATGAATTATTATTTGTATGAGTATCTCGCCGATATCTCGGATAGAATCATATTATGGTGTAACATTCGGCTCACAACTAGGGCTGTTCAAGTACGCGAAAAAATCAAGCTGAGTCGAGAACTTGAAAAAACCGAGTAGCTTGAAAGATTCAAACGACGCGTTGAAACCAAGTAACATGAATTTTTCAAGCTACCCGAATAGAATCGAGCGGTCCGAAAAAACCAAGCGGCCCGAAAGAACCGGGCAACTCGAATGGTTTCAAGCTTTTCCGAGTACACATCTTAATCCGCCGCCGGGCAACAATGGTATCATAAAAAGGACGTAGCAAACTAGACCCAAAGAAGGTCAACTACCATTTTCCGTATTTCTTATCGGATCTTAACGGATGTATTACCAATCGATTCTTTATGTTATCTCAATGAAAATGGTACCAGGTATTTTCGTTAAAAATAGTCCGATTTACATAGTGTTTAGTAGCTTTCATCAGGAAAACGTAAAGAATCCATCGGCGTTACTCTCGTAATGATACGAAGCATATGAAGTGAAATTGGGTGATTACTGAAAGCCATAAACCAAGGGTGGAATCATCCAAAGCGTACGTGTGTCGACTTTAACCCACGACGAACCTTAAAGGGTCCGAGCAATAAAGTGTGAAATGTTTGTCATGATATGTTCACTTTTTGTTGTGTTTTATAAAAGTTAAAGAAACAAATTGCACTACTGAATTCCTGATGTTATACTGATGAAAATGGTACCAAACACGATATAATATCGACTAATTTAAGATTTTGCTGCTGTGTAACAGCGTGATATGTAGAATTTACATTACACGAATAATTAAAATTAATCGACTGACTCGGCTCGGAAATCGGGTCCCGGTTTGATTCGGCTTGAAAGCCGCTTGAATATTCGGTCTTTGTTCGGTCTCCGAAAGCTCTACTCACAACCCACTTGAAAGTGTCATCCTCCCGCGTAAGAGGGGTCGGAGGGACCTAGCAAACTGACACTGCGAGGCCAGGGAACGGGCACGGCACCGCGAGCCGAACTTTATCGCATCATTGAAGAGTATCTTCATTAATTGTTATTGCAACTCTTCTAAGCATTAAATTAGCTAAATTATTAGTTATTCGAGGTTGGATCTTCTTCTATTCCTCTATTACAGCCTTTTTTAAAAGTACTTTCCTGGAAATTTGATGTTTTCTAATTCGTACGGAGAAATAAACTAATGTGTTTACGTTACAAACTCTATTGTAAATGGTTCGTCATAAGAATCGTACAAATACTAGTACATGTTGTTTGGACTATATCTATCTTCCAACAGAAACTGTTGTAGCTGCGGGCGTTACGTCGCTGGTTCATGTTCTAGAGTTCGTGGGTTCAAGACTTGGTAATGAAAATTTTTTTTTTCAACTGCATTTCTATTTCTTATTTCTCTTTTTACTCACTGCTACATAAATAATATATAAGAATTATAAAGTATAGGATGTGGACTACAATTTTTAATAATATGTTTTTTATTAATAATAATATTAATATTGTAACGCGTCGCCCCTGCACGGAACCCGTAACGACATCACCCTGGGGGGGAAAACCCCGTACGTACGCTCGAAGCTAGACTCGGTGCAGAGTGTCTTGTCAGGTAGCGCCGAAGAACCATAAAACTTGTACTCTCCATGGTCCGTGCTCGCCTACAAAAAGGGCAACGTTTTTGCAGTCAAGCAGTCTGAGAGTAAGACAGACCAAGGCTAGTGAACCAGGTAGTGGCGTAGAGCACAGCGGACAAAACTGACTTTTCACCCTACTCGGCAAAACCAGCAGTCTCCGGCCCGATAAGGGGAACTCTGTAGGAAAAGCCTATGCACGAGTGTGGCACAGCCGACAACGCTGACCACCTAAACTCTGCACGGTGAAACCTGGAGTAGCCACCCTTGCGAGCCTATCTCTGAACCGTCGCGTTTTCAAATCGCTACCTAGCAAGGCGCTCTGCCCGCGGATTCGGCGTCTGAAGTCCTGCCGCGAACCAACACACAACCCCGCCGACAATCTCGGCCGTTACAATATTAATATTGATAGTAATTTATTAATAGTAAATACGCCACATCCCATACATTTGTATGTTTACTTCTACTATTGCTATATTATGTATTGCATGTACTCATTATAATATTATGTTCACATCAATATTATTTGCAATTCTTATATATTATTTATATAGCAGTGAGAAAAAAGAGAAATAAGAAATAGAAATGCAGTTGAAAAAAAAAGTTTTCTATTACTGAGTCTCGAGAACCCACGAACTCTGAACATGAACCAGCGGCGTAACGCCCGCAGCTACAACAGCTTTTGTTAAGAACTTCAATGTTTTCGTATATCTAGATTCTAGTGGTCTGTAAATGTTTAAAGCCATTTTTTATAAAAACGGCTGGCCAGATACCCCTAATGTTTGCGCTTTTTTTATGCTCATCAGCCCCCATCATTTGAGCCCGGTCTCGTTCAAAAAGCGCTCGTCCGGATCGCTTGTTCCGGACCTTCCCTTGTTAGAGACTTCCGAGAATATGTAAAATATCATTGATTATAAAAAATGAAGTTAAGAAACTACAATTTCACACAAATGTTTTTTGGGAAATTGGTCGGTGTACGAATACATTCTACACCCACTGTATATACAGGGTGTCCCTAATTTAAATGTCTAAACTGCGGGGCGTATTGGGCACCGAAAAACTAAGAAAAAAAACGTTAGGTGATTTGCTCGTTTATGCTCAGTTTTCGAGAAAATCGTGAAAAAAGAAACAAAAAGTTTCCGTCTTACCTCTCATTTATTTACATTTACATATGTTGTTAACACTTATTTATTGCAAACACTTTTCAAAATGATTACCTCTTGCTGCAATGCATACATTTCATTTATTGGTTACCGCTTGAATCGTCACGTGAATCAGTTACTAAATAATTAAAAATCTACCAATTTTTATCCAATAGCTCTGGACGAAAGTTGCGATGTAAAAGATACTGCTTATTGTTAGTTGTTAATTTTTATCAGAGCTATCACCGACGATTTTCAAATTTCGGAAGACCTTATACTAACCGATTTAATTACAATTATTCATAAACAACTTTAATAATAAAATTTTGTTTACTTAAAGAAATAAGTGTTTTGCTTAACATTTTTCAATTTTAATATTTCGTCCAGCCCGTGAAAATAATTTTTTTCCAACCGGCCCAGGGGCAAAAACAGTTGGCTATCCCTGGTCTAAACCATGTAGAACACCGTGTATAGACTAACGATATAATAACAGCAAACAAGACGGCGGCAGCGCCGCAACGGGAAGCGCGATAGCGAAGCAGCCATATTGCCATACAAATCATCAAGATTTCACTGCAACGAAGTTTTTCCAAGATATTGAAGCAAAGAAGCAATATCCTGGGGAAAAAATCATGCTAGCCTAATCGTCCTGTCTTCGTCTCTCCTGCAATTGTTGTATCGCCCTCTCTGTCCTTGTCCGGGAGTTTCCTACTTTTTCCGCAATTGTAGCTCAAGTCAACTCGGAGTTCTGTTCTGACTCCTGCGCACCCTTAACCGCCACGCCAATCGGTGATGTTGTCAGCGATGCGAACATTCCTGTATACATCCAGCACAATATAATTTTTTCTTTCTCTCAAATCACATTTTTTAGATAAATTAATTACTTGTTTCAGTGTAATAACGCTAAAAATTACTTAATATATGCCCACGACAAAGCCAATAAGTGTAACTTTCCTCCTCGCAGCAATAACGTCGAAAAAATTCAGTTTTTATTGTTTTTGACAATAAAGCAGCCGAACAAAAAATTTTAAAAAAATTGACGACACTGCCTGTTATTGTACTTTATCAGGGAACCAAACAGTAGAATAGCATGTTTTCATATTTTTGAGATGTTACGTATACAGAAACTCTCCGTTTTTAGAAGCTCGCGTTCATTAATCTTATTTTATCTACCCTTCTGGAATTTGGAGCTCGGTCTCACTGGAGTGCATCCTGCAGCTGCATCCTCTTAATATCATCTTCGACTCGCGTTGCGTGGGATACTTTCTAATCTACCCTTTACCCAGGGCACACAGCTGCTGCCGACCTCAGAGCAACGAAAATCCTAACCGTCAAATTTCCTAATATGGAAATCACTGGCGGTTCCCCACCAACATTTAGGAGTATATAAACCCACGATTTTCGTTGCTCGGGAGCTAGTACGAAAGAGTTACTCGTTAGAGACACATTGATCGTCTGTAGTGTAGCACTCTAGTGAGATCGGGCTTCAGTTCCTTTCGATCATCGTTACCATATAGATCCGCGAAGACGGTATTAAAATCTATTACGGCCATAAAAGTACTCTCGACCCCCGCATCGCCAGTGCGTCAACACCGCGCAACACTTAGGTAATCTTAACTTCATACACTAACCGCGACAACACGACACTGCACACTTGTAATTAGTATAGTTATTTTTGAATATATACTCTTTGTGTAAACTTAAAAGTCTGTAAGATCAATCATCAAACCTTTACTTTGAAATCACCAATCCTAGCCAGTGTAACGATCCCACAACATGATAACTTTACCGCTCGAGTTATTATTCTATTAAATTAACACATTGACAGCCGGCCCCGCGAAAACGTGGGTTTCGGAGTCTTGCGGTTGAGCGCCGGCCCCGCGAAAACGCGGATTTCCGACTCTTGTGTGTGAGCGCAAGCCCCACGATACCGCGGATTGTTGCACGATGTGTGGATGTTCTTTTGCTGATATGAGTGTCTTACATAACGATTCGTATTTAGTTGCCATGACTACGCCGATCTTTATTTGTTATACTGTAAAGACAAAACGTGCACAACTGTTCAGAAACAGTCCAGGCAAGAATCACTCTCGAGCAGTGTGTTCCACAAGCAGTACACCAGTCGTGCGCTTCTGTTTCTGGTTGAACAGTATAACAAGTTTTTTTCTTTGGTGACATTTTACCCATATAATATGAGTGAAGTTTTTGCTGAGCATATTGCTGACTCTCTATTCATACATTCCATACAATAAATTAATAATTTCGATTTTGTTTAAATTTTTAATTACCATTAATTTGTTTATGACGAATATGCAAATAAAATGTATTATTTTACGAAAATATATAATGTTTTAAATATTTTTTTGGACTTTTCAATGATCAGAAATTCGCGAATACGGCCGGCGTTGGGGCGTTAAGTGGCCGCTACGGTTCCGGCGCTCAGACGTTGAATGTCTCGTACGTCGCCGGCTGTCAATGTGTTAACAAGTTGCGAGGCTTTATTAACGACGCGTGTTACATTTTAACGATACGATTTAGTCATTGTGTACTCAACCCGAACTCCTAAACTTAACTTAACCTACGGTTACCCTTTACTGGGAGATACCGATTCCTGTTAGCTATCTGACTTCGCGCCAGAGTCGCTGCACTTTTTCCAACAACCTCACAGTTCGAACCTTACCATACGGTTACCCTTTACTGGGAGATACCAATTCCCAGCAGCTACCTGACTTCGCGTCAGAGGCGTCTGCGTTTGTCTCCAATAACCAAGACAACCAAACACCTTAACCTACGGTTACCCTTCACTGGGAGATACCGATTCCTGCAACTATCTGACTTCGCGTCAGTCGTCTGCATTATCTACTCTATCCTAAAATCTTCGGCTCCATTGATACATACTAATTAATCGTATCGGTGCAATTCTCGAATTCACCCTACTCGCAGGGCTCACACGCGCGTCGCTATCGCTCTGGCTCGTAACAGAGAAAAAAATGTTTTTCCGATTTTTTTGAGGTTTTTCATTTTTTACGGCCACAGTTTGCAACAAAAAAATTTGTAAAAATTCTCAAAAATGCGCCTTAGGATCCGAAATGTGTCAGATTTTTTTCAGAATTTTAGAATGCATTTGAGACCGAAAAATGTGCCGAAAAGCGTAAAATCTATTTTACCCTGTAACTACCCTCACGGGCAAGCTAAAGGGTTAAAGTTTTACTCAGAGGGGTTTTTCTTGGTCAGCTTTCGAATGATTCAAGAGCCATTGAAAAAGCTCTAAGGGCAGTTTTGACCATCTTAATCGGCTAGGCCCTTTAAATGCCAGAGGCGGTGGTCCGTTAAATACAGAAAGTTTATCGGTGGAGGAGGAACGTGTCCTAAACACAATCCGTGCAACACAAGTAAAGGGTGATTCCAATATAGATGAAACGCCGATACAATTTGTACGTAAATATGTTTAAAAATTGAAAAGTATATCCAAGGTTCTAAAATATTACTTTTTCCATTGAAGGACTACTCCGAAGAATGTTTAGATACAGACTTGGTGGACAATGAGAAGGTGGAAACACCAGCAGACTCTCAACCTGCCCCTTCAATAATAGTGGAGAGACCGACGATTAAGATAGAAAAAGGTAAGTAATAGCTGATGTATTTTCTATTTATGTATAGGAACGGTTACTGTTATGAACTTTCATAACAAATTTATTTACTTAACTCTATTTTAAATGTTTTTATTTATAAGTTTAAAGTGCCCGCTGGACATGGCAGTTAGATTAATATATTGGTTATTTATAGTGAGACAGAAACACCCTCTACGTCGAGCCACTAAATTACAAAAACAAACCTCTGGCATGAAATCACAAGCTTCAGTGCTTCTGGCACGAATAGCCGAGGAAGATAAAGAAAATAGAAAGGAATATTATAATAAAAAATTGGCATTGCTGGAGAGGAATGGAGTAGCTAAAGAAAGAATTGCGGCAGCCTTAGAAACTTTAGCTACTACACACTATGGATGAAACATATGAAAGTTCTATCTTTCGAAAATTTGCATAGTATAATAAATTTCAATTTTGAATTAGAAGGTAATTATTTAAGTAATTCTTGATTACTTTGTTTTTAGTAATTATGCAATACCTTATTCTTAATTACTGAGTAATTCAATTACTTATAACTACCCAGAAAGTAATTAAGAGGTATCCAATATCTAAAGTATATAAAATTACCTCGTTGTATAAACTCGTTATGATAAACTATGTACGTTATGCATATTCTTCTTAGTGGAATAGGCCTATTGGGACACCACTTTTTAAAAAAACGCGTTGACAGCAATATTACCTCATGGGTAACGTGAAAAGATATTGCAATTGTAATGGAAAAGAGGTACAAATAATTTTTTCATAACAGTATAGGGTAAAACATTTACTAGATGAATTCGAATGTAATTATTCCATATTGTAATGAATACAAAAGTAATCATTATTTTAGAGCTCTGTATATAAGTTAAAGTGCCTGTACATATCTACTTTAAAATAGTAATGTAAATGAAAGTAATGAAGTAATGAAAAAAAAAGTAATGAAATAGACAAAATTGTTGGTGCGAAGCCAAAGAGGTTAAGTGAACGCGTGGAAAAGATGAAGGGAAGGTGGCCAAGGAAAGAACTGTGCAGTTAATTACAAGAGTGTGTTACAGGTAAATTTCCTCACCATCCTAGGGGTGTTCCCATGATGCGTTACATTTGTTAATCATAATCGGAAAGTCCAAAATAATGAATATCTGATTGAATGCTAATATATGTCAATTTATATAAAATATGTGTATGATTTTCAGATTTTACAAATTGGGACTTCAAGTTAGCATCATTAATTATGACTTCCATTATGGCATACATATGACTGAATACGGTTATTACTTCTTCTGTAGGAACAGAAAGGCCTCCTCTTTGTAAGCTATCAAAATATTTGTCGCCAATAGTTTTACCTTTATTCTCGACAATTAATAATTTACATATATTATAATTTAATTTGTTAGCAATAGAATGGGATCCATCACCAGGTATGTAAATTTTAATGGAATCATCAACAACACAAGTGGATACACATTCAGTTTCGAAGATTCCCAGAAAACAAGTTACATCAATGGAAAGATCATGAAGATTATTATCATTATCACAAATTTCAAATCTATTTTTGATTGAAGTAAAAGAAAAGAATCTTGCCGATTTCTTAAATTTATGTTTTAATCTAATATTTTTCTCTGCATGAACTACTTCATTGTATGAAACGTGATAATTACAACCAAATAAAAGTCTATAGTTTCCAAATCATTTCACTAATTTTTTAGTTCAAAATTTTCCTGCTAAAAGATAAGATATGTGAAAAGTTTGAAAACAGTACTCTATGAGTAGTAAAATAACTCTACGTACTTCGATGTAAAGCTTTGAAAGTATCTAATTTTAGGTCCGCCAAAGTAAAGTTTAACCAAATATTTTAATTTAAACTATAGTTACAAACGATTTAGTGTACAAGCACAGAATTAATTTCTACACCTAATGTATTCAAACACTATGCTATCAATTCAGGAATTTGAAATACTATTATTCCCTGAACCATTACTACAACAATTTGATGCTGATTGGACAGCTACAATTTACTGGTCCAAGTATAAAGATGACAATAAATAAACAACTAAGTCGCTTTGCCAAATGTGGTCGCTAATAACCTAGACGTTGATGCAACCTTAAGCAAAACATTTAAAAAAAAAAAAAAAAATCCATGCTGAAACTCGCTGAGAGGTTGGATTCGTTTCCTTCGCGATACTCATTTGAAGTAATGTCACATAATTTGCGCTTTCCCCTATATATGTGTACTCAATGCAGGTTAACAGTTCACCGGAGACATCATCGGGCAATTGAGTACTTTCATCGGTACGAGCGGAAATACTCAAACGACCACAATGGCAAAGTCACGTGTCTACACAAATGAAAAGTATCCAGTGCCATAAGTGGAACATCGCCACACTGGAGTGTTTGACCCAAAAAGCGGAAAAAAACATTTTCTGACCGAAGTCGTACGTTTATCCTAATTTTGTTTATTTGTTACAATTATGAGATATATTTGAGGTCTTGTGCGTACAAAATAAGTAATAAATATTATTTGTTTGTAACATTTATAAATAAATTATTGAAAATATGGTACCGAATGAGAAGTGTTTCTGAAATAATAAAATTGAAATAAAATAAATAAAACAAAATTGATTGTTGAATACATTTTTATTAATTTTTTTTTTATATTAAAAGTAAGATTCTGCCCTTTATAACGATACTAGAAGACTGAATTCTACTAAACTCAACTTTGAATTCGCGATTGAAAATGTGAAACATTAAACAGCACATAATTACAAAAATATCAACAATATCAAAATCAGTAAATGCATTGCAAGCCTTCTACAGAAAAACATCGACCCCGAATAGATATGAAATATGTAGCTTCGAAAAAAATGGTATATCTCAAAAGATTTCAGTGAAAAATGAATTTAAAAAATTGCCAAATGCACTTTGAAGCATACCTAAAATATTCGGAAAGTTACAGAAATATTACTTAAATTCTTTTCTGTAAAAAAAAAAAAAAAAAAATGATCCCAAACGCTTAATACTTTGAGTCCATTGTGAATTCCTCCGTTAACGGTGAAATTATTATAACGCGACTCGTAAATGGCCGAATGGATACAGGTGAGAGGTAGAACCTTAGCAAGGAATTTAACCTTAAATATATCAAATTAATGGTGAAAGGTAGCGGTGGGTCGTGATTCCGAGATGTAGGACGATAAATGGCACTGTCCCAATTCCGTGCATTCACTACATTCGATGCATTCTGAATGCGCCAATCGAGTGTTTCGGATGATACCAATTTCTTATACGTGATTACATCTCGCTACTTTCGACCACCTCCAATTACTTAGGACGATTCTTTCTGAATGATTTACGTGTTGTGTCGCTTGGCTCACGTAAGCTATTAATTGTATAACATTCAATGGAAATTGGAGAAAAAAAACTAGTGTTATGCGTGTGATTGATATCCATGAACGATGTGTAATACATACTACAGAGATGAGAGAAATTATGAATTGATAATAGAAAGGAATGATTTTTAATCAAAATTGTGGTGACATGTGATTTTAGAAAAGCAGCGAATACCTAGAATAATATATTTTTAATTAGTTATCTTATTTTCAGAAAACTATTTTATTAACGACGTAGAAACATCACGACAAAATCAGCTCTTTTCAGAGCTACCATATATTTTAAACGAGAAACATTCCTGTTTGGAGCATTCAAAAAATTAAATTAATATGATTTCAAATGTTTTTTTTATATTTCCACGGCAAATAATAAAATAATTAAAGCATGAAAATATTTAAACTAACAAAAAAAAAGAGAACAAACTTTCAGGAAACGAACACGGGGACAGCGTAACCATAGATCGATGCCTTAATCGCTTGACCACGCCACGCCGTTCACTTGAGAAATATTGTGAAGTCACGGGTACACATGCTACGCAACGTACACATACAATTCATACCTCGAAAGTTAACTTTTGATCTTGTTTTTCGCTAAAGGATAACGACATTCATATCGAATAAAATTCTAATTGATTTATTTACTTCGGTTCATTTGAACGGTAGAAATCAACTCAACCAGCGGTCAATGTGTTCATTGCAGCGTCACGATCAACGGACTGTAACATTAATATTTTTCGACAAATCTTTCCATAAAAATTTATACATCATACTAAAATAATACTAGAGAGTGGGTAAAATTTCAAATTAAAATCTTGCATACTTTATGAGAAAAAAAATGATAAAGATGCCACATTTTTGGCGCGGAAGTAGAAATTCCCCATTTAATATAATTATTGTTATATGGTGAAAATCAAGATTTCCAAAAACATGTATCCTTAATTATAACCTGTAGTTTACACGTATCAATTTTCATGAATGAGAAACAATATTTAGTAACATAAATTAACAAAAAAAAAAAACATTTTTTCAAAGATAAATTGTTTAAACAAATAAATAAACAATTTCTTCTGGCATACATA
>NC_071984.1:134683-147183 GCF_026283585.1 Hylaeus volcanicus | reverse complement strand
GGGAGCGCGGCCGTCTCGCGCTCTGATTGGTCAGTGTTTTCCGTTAATATCTCCTCAACGAAGCCTCGGACAACATTTTCGCTAAGGACAAAGTTGTTTCAAATCACCTCCCGAACCACCTCCTTCACGGTGTTACAACATTTTTGGGACACCCTGTATACATAATACTCGAAACCAAGGTTCACACGGATCCATGGGTGCACTTACGCACATATGCAGTCACACACGCGCAATTCGTTAGTCATGCACTTTTATCCTCCACCTCATTGAAAATTAAACGTGGTTCAACCAACTGGAACGTTCTCAGGCTCCAGTCAGAGTGCGAATTAATTTCAAGAAGTCTAATGTAGAGTACAACCCATAAATCAGCGTGGCATGAGTGCAGCCACTGTGAAAATTCTGTTGAATTACCCTAGCAAAATTTTAGGAGAAATTCAAGCAAAGAAAAGAAGAGAGCGAAAGATATTGTTAGTTGACCGCGTGGAAGATAACCTCCGAGTATATTACGCATACACCTTAACCTTTTCATAAACACCATATCGCCAAAAGTATTCGGAAATCGTATTACACTTGTGTTTACTCACAGAAACAAAATTCCGTGTAGCCCTATGCCTGGCTTGATGTATAGCTGTCTCAAAAACACTGTAAAAAAGTAAACACCTTTTTCATATCAACACTTGGCACAACAAGATCGAGTCGCTTTTTCTCGAACGTTTTACACCGTCGGCATATGAAGGATAACGCGCGATTTGTGTACAAGATGGAAAAATTGAGCTTGCCATTTACATATAAAAAGTCAACAAATTCCGTGTTAAATAAATTCATTTATCTTCTTATCGTTCTTTTTCGCGATATCGTCACAATTACACGTCTTTGTTAAATTTAGGTTCCTGCCGAAAAATCGGTGAATCTCACGAATTCGGAACTAATCGATTTATATTTGAATCTTTCCAAAGAATTATTAGGTAAAAGATAATTGAGGCACTAATTAGAATACGCTAGATATATGTTTGACAAATTTGATCTAAGAAAACTTATTGATGGATATCCATGGAAAGTAAAGGGTACGATACGAAGCGTGACGAAAATTATCTCGATGGAATTTCATTGATCTTTCATGTAAACATAATGGAGAAATTAGAGACTAGAGGACCAAAATCTTAATAATGCTATCGGCAATGTACTCACCTTCTCTTGCAGAGTTAAATTTCTCGGGTAGTTCGCGTGAAATCGTGGTATACATCACAAAACTTAACACTGACACCTACAAATAACAACGTGCTGATCGCGTGATGCGAGGATACAGCCAGTATCCTCGACACACAGTACGTTACTCGTAACGAACAGCTATTGCACCACCTGTCACTCACTCAGCCAATTCGATACTACGAAACATGCGTCGTGATGTCATACTTGACCTCCCCTCCCCACAAACAGCGAGCACCAATGAACGCGCACCAGACAAAGACTCGTTTCTATGAAATCTTCACTAGCACCACCTGTCGTGCACAAACGGAACTTCAATTTAGTTGAATTGTTATACTCATGAAGACTGTATAAGGCATAAGGAGATCGAACTCTATACGAAAGTTACTAGAAAACTGTTAGCAAAATCATAGCGTTGTTTTGAGCGTTGTTTATTATTTTGTAAAGTGTCTTTGGCTATTGCATTCGTAGATCTAAGTCTTTGTTTTAGTTCGTGAGCGTATGTGTCATAAGTATAGTTAGGTTCGGGTGGTAGTGTAAGTGACGTAGGTAGTTCTGCTTGTCTTCCGTACATTAATTCGTAGGGCGTAAAACCTGTCGCTGTATGTGGCGTAGTGTTGAACGTAAACATTGCATATGGTAACCAATCGTCCCAATTAGCTTGATTCTCGTTAATAAAGTTTTTGTTATGATACAGTTAACATTTGTATAAAGAGAAACGTCCTTTTGGAGATATAAATGAAAGCCGAACTATTCGAGTGGAAAAGCAAAAAGAGTTACGTAGAAATCGGAGGGATAAAATATTTGGAGAAAACAGGAATGAATTTACTTCATCGACATCACAGAACTTGGGTTCATAAAACTGTGTATATAAAATCTCGGTATAAACACGTGCAAAAAGGCTCTTACAATGGAAAATTGAACGCAAGGAACGTAAACGGATGGAACAAATGAAGAAAAGGCGTCCGTTTGTTGTTGGTGTAGTACACCATAAATTATAATCGCCAGGGACCAAAGATATTCCGAAAGTTAAAAAACCACCTACACTTCCGAAAAGAGTTACGAGAGCCACCCTCAAAAGATTGATGTTGAAAACTCAACAAACAAAACAAGTATCTCAAGAAGAAAGTAAAAAGAAAGAGGAGAATTCCTTTGTTTCAGCTAATTATAAATTTAAGGTTCCAGCAGGATTGAAGCAAGAGCTTTTATTTGGACAAGTTGACACACATAGTTTGACAGCCAGTGTAGTAAGTAAAAATAGCAGCACTACAAAATTTATAAAGGAAGAAATTGCATCAGCAACAATTAATAAGAAAGATAATAAGAATTCCTCAGAAAAGAGCTCAAATGAATCTTTTACATTAAATGTATCATCCAATGAAGATATAAATGACACAAATGAAGCTACCATATCTGATAAAGATAGTAATGAGTAAAAAAAAGAAGAATGATGAATCACTTAATAATAATATTAAAGAACCAAATAAACAATTTAATAATAGTATTAAAGAAGTTGATACAATACTTGATAACAATGCTAAAAGTGCACTGTCTTCCACAAACAATAATACACTGACACCTGCAAATTCTAATTCTTTTAGCGAACCAGTTCTCTATTCCCCATATGTAGTCTCCAGTCGTGGAAAAAGTAATGCTAGAAAAGAGCAACAGTTGAAACGTGGTTTCAGTCTAGGCTCTATGTGTAGCGATGATATTCCTACAAAAGATAACGTAATAAAGAATTTGAACATTTCAATTGAAGAGGAAGAACGCACTGCACAGTATTTCCAGTTTCTCCTAAACAAAGAAATAGATAGATTGAACGAATTATGCATAAAATGGGAACAAGTAAAAACAGAATCCAATATCATGGAAGATGCGCAATACCAAATTAATCAAGCTGTTGGACAAACCAATTTGCTAATAAGCAAAAAGTTTGAAAGATTTCGTGGTCTAGTTTCCGATTGCGAAACAGGAAAAGGACAAATGTTAGTCACGTGTAGAGAGTTACAAGGATTCTGGGATACGATGTATATGGAGGTAAAGAATTGCGATTCACGCTTTGAAAAATTAAAACAACTTCGGTCACAAAACTGGGTAGAAGAATAGGCAGCTACAGTATTTAAACCTTCTATTGCCAAGAAAAATACCATGAGAAAGAAAGCAGTGCTTGGAAAATCAAGTGCAGTCAGAGCATTTTTAACAAATGAACATGAACTGAATAAAAACAGTCCTAATGTAAAATGTAGACCAAGAAGATCTGTATCAGTTCATCTGAACAACAAGAAACTTACACCTATCAAAAGTGATAGAACAAGTCTGTCAGAGAAAGTGATATCCAAAGTGAAAAGACTTTCAAATTCTTTAGCTGTAATTAAAGTAAGTAATTTGGGTAAAATACCAGAGGTGTGCGGTACAAAATCTTATTTTAATTCTACACAGACACCAGGAAAAAGTGTATTGAAACAAAGAAAGGATTTTAATGACATCGACCCCCATACAAAGGTAACACATAAAGTTTATTTTGATGACAGTATAGTACTAAATGAAATTCCAATTGACGAAGAAACATAAACAAAAACGAGTTTAGCCGCAGCATTGGCTAGAATAGATAGTATCAACTTTTATTATCCTGAAGATAATATATCATTTCATGCTGAAAGAAAACTAATTTTTAATGATGATAGTATCGAAGACACTGACGATGTGTTTAATGTTAAAGATTCTACATGTAAAATCCACATTGTAGCAGAACCTCCGACACCATTACAAGGAATGCAATTCAGTAATAATTCAAATACATTGCCAAAAATAAAATTGAAAAGATAAAATGCTTTTAATGAAAATAACCAATCATTTAATAAAAGTGAATCACTGGATATTACAATTTCTCTACCACCTAACGAAAGTGGAGATGTTAAAAATTCAGATAAACAAAAACTGAAGAAGCAAATTTCTATAAACATTGGAGAGGAAACAGATAGGTCAGATAAAAATGTTACAAGTCCTGAGAAGTATTATCTTAGTCAACACACCTACACCTAGAAGAAGCTCTTCAAGGAAATTGTCTATGAATGTGACAAAATCAGAGCATAAATAAAATAAAACACCTGTAGAAAATCAAAGGAAAAGTTTTCTGAATCTTGATAACAAAAATGATAACAAGATAAATACAGACATAGATTTACACATTAGCATGCATAATAT
Source organism: Hylaeus volcanicus (assembly GCF_026283585.1). Lineage (NCBI taxonomy): Eukaryota > Metazoa > Arthropoda > Insecta > Hymenoptera > Colletidae > Hylaeus > Hylaeus volcanicus. Next base: position 142,770 of record NC_071984.1, on the reverse strand, counting down.
GAACCTGTCTGAAAAAAAGTCACAAAAGAATATCTAGGAGAAAGAGCGTTAAATTTTCTGGTAAGGACAACTGTCAATACCAAAATTGTTTTCTGATTCCTACAGAGAGCTTCTACCTTATGACGAAAATGCGAATTAAATAAATCATACGAACGGAGAACGTAAAACATAGGAAATAGGGAGATTATTTCATTACTTGAATCTAGTCGTCGTAACATTGTCGCTAAAAAACAGAGATTGCAATAAATATTTTAAATCATACTCAATAAATTATTGATATTTCATTCTGTATGAATGATATTCGATTCAACGAATATATTTTTTTTTTTTGCAGAGGGAGATTGCAGTGGTTGTATAATTAATAAACCAGTACATCCTGTAACTCCTCAGACGGAGTAGAGTAGAGTTTAATAAAAAGGAAAAGGAATACATTAATAAGTTTTTAGAAGATTAAAAGAGAAGAGTAAGCTTACAGACAGTAATTATTTATTTTAAATAATTGTTTCTAATTGTTACATATTAATATTATCATTATTGGTGGCTAACATCAAATATATTGGATATCTGCTGTAAGCCATCAATATATAATATAATTACATGTATATTAAATGAAAACTATCGTTTCATTGTAGAAACACAAATGGTAACTTTAATAGCGTTGAGAAAGAAGTAAAAGGTAGAACTCACACATTTTATCAGGTATTAATTGACCAAAGGGATTGTCCTTACATAGTATAGTAAGTATAATGAATACATAGATGAAACAAACGAAAACCAACATTTTATTAATCTTATATATATTCATATATGTGTGTAATGTAGTGTGTCCAAACTGAAGCTGCAACATTTTTGGGTAACCATGAAAGTAGTCGCAGTTTCTATGCAATACCAGGATTAGACTATGTAGCTCACGAAGATGTTTTACCTTACACTACGAATGAGAAGAGTGCATTGCAACATGAACTTTTTGATAAATTTTTAATATACCATCCAAATCCAGCAAAAAAAGAATCACCCATGGTTAGAATTATCAGATGTAGAGGAAGTCAAACAACAGCTGTACATTGGGTATGTATTACAATATATAATGCAAACAGTACACACAAATTTAATTTAAAGTTAATAAAAAGTTCTCAATTAATAAAATAAATATTATGTAGTGGCGGTGCTGCATCCGTTTAGAAAATTTGAGTAATTTGAGTGTACAATTACGTGAAAGACATTGGAGAATATTCAGTTTCTACAGCACATTGGAGAGCGTCAGAGGAAGAGGTGTGGTTGGTCAAGAACCTATTTTATCAAAAGTTCATCCTGCTTTTCAGTATAGCAGTCATGTGAGTTTACAAGCTGCGAGTGGACATATGTGGTATGTAATTATTATGACATAGTTGATTCAAAATATTAGTATCAGTGTCTGTTTTCTTTCTATTTATATTTGGTGTAATACAGTTTGTTGTAATGTTTTGGGGACACATTCAGAATGGAAAGAGAGGATGATTTCGATTGTAGAATTCCACCCTTTTCTTTGGAATCAAAAGTAGAAGAATCATCTGCACCCAACATGGATGCACAATTAAATTTGGAGCATCGAGTGATCGTAATTAAATTTTGTAAGTCATTAAAGATTCACCATTACGTATGTAGTAGTAATATTTATAATACTGTCTGTAATATTTGAGTATAAATACTATGAGTGGAATTTAAGCTGTGTAAGATTTTTTGTAATTACTAAGTTTATGTAAAGCAATGTTTTTCATCAATAATTCACTTCAAGTGAGATTCAATTCTTGAATGGAGAAAAGATTAAAATAAATGACGACCTGACAATTCTGACTATCATCTGTGATATATTGTATCAATTAGTTCAATCTTAATTAATTACGTTTTTAATTATTTTTAGAATAATAAATTTGAGTTGATTTCATTACATTTTATTCATGTTCGATTAAGTTTTGAGTATATTTAACTATATATTATTTTTTGTATGTGCAAAGGATATAGTGTACATAAATAAATAAATGACCTGCGATGTATACTGTCAAACTGTTTATAAATATTCATTTACATTTTATAGCAATATGTACAATGATGCATACCATAACAAATAATAACAAAATAGCGGTTAATTGTTATTCGTGATTCCCAATTCATTATTTACATTTATAAAGTTTTTATATTTCACAATTTCATTAACCATCACATTTAATACAGTTTGATTTATCGCGTTCATGACGGTTATGACGCACAAAAATATATTGTATGTGTACGTGCAGTGCTGGCAGTACTAGAAAATGTGTTCACATTTGCATGCACGACTGCATTTTCAAAACGCCTATTTTTCAGTAAAACCAGCGTTAGTACTGGCAATACTGTCAGTTAATTTCCGAACACGACCTTATAATTAAATCAGTTGTAATATGTTGTATTGGTACAATGTTTTTATCATGTCTGAGGACTTTATGTACTATTGCTATTAATCTTCTTCATGGGTACTTCTCAGCAATCAACTGTTCGGTTTCTGCAGCATACACACCAAATTCATCGGCATCCATAGATGCACCACAGGAAAGGACATTTAATATGGTTTTGAATCTTTCTAAAATTCCAACATCTATTCCAGTGATTGTAGGCGTTATGTATGGATATTCAAAAAATTTCTGGGTGCTATTTCCATTGTTAGTGCTTCCAAATCCTTGCTTGGGTATGTCGATAATTAATCCCAATTTGTATCTAAATTTAGTTTGAATTTTTCATTTCTCCTATTGTCTCTTCTGTTTATTTTCTGGATTATTCCTAATTCCTTTGTCCTTAAAGCTCAAGTTGTAACTGAGATGTAGAACAAATTCCATAAATCAAATTCTTGCATGTAGCGGTGAAAGGTCATATTCATAATTTTCTTCCACATCACCATCACTTGCAGTATCAAAATCTTTAGGATTCTTCTGGAAGATAATACATGTGAAATTGGACTTCGTGTCTGTTAAATATTGCGCAACTTTACCATCTAACATTGTTAAATGCAGTTTATGAAATACTGAAACTTCTCTTCTGTAAACTACACATTTCATGGGTACTAATGAATCAATTTCTCTTCTTATACATTCAACTTCCATCTTGAGCACTTTCTTTGTTTCTTTCGCATACTGGAATTTGATGGGCTTGGAAAAGTGGCTGTATCAATACCTTGCAGTCGAAGTGGAATCATAGATGTTATAAACATACTACTGTCTGTTACGGTTGAATTGTTGTCATCATTTATCTTCTGTTTCTATTCACTTTGGCCTGATGAGCCATTACATCCCCATTTGCTCACTAAAACCAGACTGGTGTGATTCAAGGCTTCGATTTCACTCCGGGGTTTCAATTGCAGAATTCCGTTGGCTGTAGAATCCAGTAACTTCTGAAGCCGTACTTCGGCAGAAACGCTGAGAGCTGGCAACTTCTGTTACTGGCAGGCATTTATTTTTGGCTTGAATAATTTTATTGTAACTAGGTAACGTGTAATGTTTTCTCTTCTTCGACTCATTTTGTAGCACAATATATTTATCTTTTGAAAGTCCCAAGTCCAGGAACAATTTTTGCTGCTCGTCTTTTGAAGTTCGAATGCAGTCCTTAATTTTGGTTTGAAGATCGGGACCAGCTTTATCGATAACTTCTACAATGGATACCTTTTCATACTGTTTTTCTGATTTATAACATTGACAAAGTGCCTGATTCATGATATCAGTTGACAAATTTTCATTATGTTGTCTTAACTTCTGTCTTTTGGTGACTATCGAACAATTATCAAAAGTTTTATTTGGTCTGCCTTTGGCTTGCTTGAAATGTGGCAAGACAGTTCTCCATGTTTGCTGAATCAGTTTTCACGAATTATGTTGTACTTAACTATCCAAATGTATCATTGTGTTACTGTAAATAATATGTGTACTATAATTTAAAAAAAAAAAGTAATAAAGCATAAACTCTGTTTCATTACATGTGTCTTAAGTGTTTTGACTTTACACTCACATTATCCTATTTCTATTGTTAGAACATGTGTGAATTTATTTTTAAGTAACTGAATTCTGTTCTTTCGCATTTATTAACAGATTTGAAATGAATTTTAATTATAAAACATAAAGTATATAACATATAGTTGAGATATTCAACACACTGTACTTTATATATGAATATTCTAGATTAATATAACTTAAAGGCCATAATATGGAGCATAACTCGTCCAAATATCATTAAAATATCTCCAGTAAAATTAAAATTACAGATTTTTAATCGCAGAGAGCAATTTTGTTCTACTGCACGGCGTACCAGGAATTTTGTTATAGATTCTCTCAAAATGACAACAACGATTCAGCTAATTCATATTCTGGTGTCAAAACAATAGAAACCTCAAATGTACAGTTGCAACCAACCATCAACGAAACGATCACAGCAACAAGAAAAAATGTAGAAGTGCTCAAGAAATCGCAGGTGAAGAATGATATTCTACAAAAATATATACAACAAGAACATATACAATTAAAGCTTATTTTGTATTGCAAGACCAGGTGGAACACTATAGAGACTATGAGTAGGCGATTTCTGAGAGTACGGAATCCAATTAAAAAAGTACTGACTGAATTGAATTTAAATTACATGTGGAATGATGAATGTATTAAATTTGCGGAAATTTTACTAATAACATTAAAACCTATAAGACTTACAATAGAAAACCTCAGTAGAGAAGATTTGACACTATTAACTACTGACGGTGCTATTAATTCTTATCTAAGACTTTGGAAAAACTGAATACTGAATTAAGTAATGAATTTCTTGTTGTTCTTAAAGAAGAAATTTCAAAAAGAAGAGATAAGAGCATTGTATCCCTTATAAAATTTTACATAATCCAGAATCTTTTCAAAAAGATTCAATTTGCATGTTTTTTAAACCGACTTCCAAGCCATATGTATAAAACGGTCATACACATTCTAAGTAAGGTTTTCGGAAAATATAATAATATCCACGATTCTTCTGAGAATACTGAAACACTTACACATAAAAAATGAAGAATTATCATTACAAAAACAATTAGTATTAGCAATTATAGATAGCCTCCAAGAATTTAGCTCCAATCAAAAGGAAAATAAATTTCAAACTATACAAAAAGGAATTTCATATTTTTTAGTCAATTGGAAAACTCAAAATGAAAAAAAAGAAGTAGATTATCTGACGCTACGATAAATGCTTCATGCTTTTTAAAAAATTATTTTAAAACAAAAAATTAATATGTTCAAATTTTGCATTAAATAAATAAATTTATCAATTATATCTCATGTCTGTTTCTTTATTTACAGTATGTAGAGTAGACAGGAATGAACATTCACTTAAAGTTTTGTTGCTTTTAAATATTTTCAACGTTATCCTGTAAATATAAATTTGGGAATATTATTTAAGTTTTCTTAAATTCTCGAGAAATATAATCTAATTTCTTGTTTCTTGCGAAACAAAATATATCGAACTTCGCCGTTAAGTCTGTAGTATATATATATTTTGCTTTATTAATTGTTAATTTTAACTCTTATAATTTTAAATGATATTTATCATAACGTATTTTGGAAATTGTAATTTTGATATTAAATTTAAATTATAATATTATTCCCTTATAACTAGTTTTAGTTTAAAAAATAGTAAAAGCAATGCACAAATGTCAATAGTAAAGTTATTTATTTATAATTATTGGTTACAAAATAAAATAGTTTTGAACGATCTAGAAATATTATCTTGTGACATCACATGAAGGCATCTTTTCCTGTTATCTTTGCTTCACTTTGATTCATAGATTCGTGTATACAATATAGTCAAAGGTCTAGATTCTAGACTATAGTATAAACACTTACTGGAACATTAATTAAAAGCATAAAAAAGGACCTGGTTTGATTATGTACTTTTAAGATAAAATAAAAAATTTTATTTTTATAACTTTCTGATGTTTAAAAACTTTTAACTTATAAAGAACTAGATATCCATAACCATGACTTTAAATTTAACTAAACTATAAAATAATATTTCTAAATTTACTTCCTATTATTTATATTTATATTCTTGTACAGAAAAGTTCAAATGATTTTATACAATTTTATTGTTCGTTTTCATAAAATATTGCAATATTTATGTACATAAGTTAGGAGTTATAATACATGGCTTTTTTTACACTATTCAATGTAATAAATATTCAAAGCCATACACGCATATGTATGTATTGGTTTCATAAAGAAGAATATCTACTTTAAGCTCTTTCCAATTTTATATTTAACGAATCCTATGATTTTTTCTGCTTAGCTTCCACTTCCAACGATGCCTCATACAAGGCTCTTTGAATCATCCTTCCTTGTTTCATCATTTTATACTCTCCGTAGAGGCAATAAGTCGCAAAACTAAGCGTTATTACTGCGAAACCGCCCATTCCTACATGTGTAGAATATCTTGGCTGACTTGTAAATAAAAATGCTATTAACCCACAGGTTATGCCACCAGTGATACCATACAAGAAAGACTTTCGTTGACACTCTGTTTGAATAATTGGTATTCCAAATAACTCTGGAGACGATGTCTTTTGTACTTGTGGTCTTTCCGAATTCTCCATATTTCTGATGTTAATTTACAAATTCATAAACCAGTTTCGTGTACCACTTTAAATATAGTTACATGGCGCATACAACCTAACCTTAAATGATAAAATACAATTACATAGTTGGATACCGTATGGCGCCACCAAAGTCCTTGAAGAATGCTACAGACGCAAGTATGTACCATTTAAACATGAAATTACCAGATATCGGGTGGTAAAAGTAATTGTTACGCTATCACGTGAACTTAGCTTCATGGCATGTAGCGCCACAACGCGGAATCAACGAACCGCCACGTACATTGTTAAAACCTTCGACGTGGGTGATCAAGCGTGGGAAATTCGAAAGTCAGGCGAGAAAAGGGAACGTTCGCTGAAAATACTTAATAGATTCATTTTAGACCGCGTTGAATCGCCATTTCCGTTGGAACGCATTTCTTTAGAATTCGAGTCGAGTTAGCTTTTGTTCCAGCTCGTAAGATCCTTGAAAATAACAAACTCGCGCTGTACCTCGGTTCGCGTTTCCGGCGACTTCTTCAAGAGGGTAATAAGGGTTGCTGTGTCTCGCTGGCGCTGTTTCTCTCTCTCGAGACCTCCGCGCTTTCCCTTTTCACATGTAGCCCTGCACAAACATGGCCGCGCGACTCCCACCTCCACCCGACTCGGGGGTGGATCCGAGATCGATGAAAATCACCGATAGAAGGAGTAGGGCGCAACCGCCGATTGGACCAGGACAACCTGAAGGGAGGATCGGGAATCTTCCGGAGAAGGGAGAGAAGCAACAGATCGAGCGAGGATTTTTCCGGAGAGTTCAATCGTAATCGAATCTCTGGTAACGAACTACAAAACGATTTAAACCAAACGAGTCGACTGAATAAACGTCTTTGCTTTTTCCTAAAAGTATTGCGAATTTTTATTTCACGCGCCTCTCCGGGCAGAGCGGTTCAGCGTTCCACGGGCACCTTACCCGCGTCAGAAAATTCCCTATCACCGCACGACGCGTTCCGCAACATAATTATTTCTTGAAAATTTACCGAATCCAAGAAGAAACAAATTACCAAACATTTATTCTAAATTCTCCTTCCTATCAAAATATCTAAATATTAAAATGTGTCCAATAAAACTATGTTATTCACGAATATGTTTTCATTCTGTTCATGATTCGCCATAAATAAAAACATTATTTGTAATAAAAAACACATATGACGAAGATGTCAGAATGCAATTATTATATTTTGTTTGACGAGGAGAAAAAGTATTAAATATACAGGGTGTTCCAAAAATGTTGTAACACCGTGAAGGAGGTGGTTCGGGAGGTGATTTGAAATAACTTTGTCCTTAGCGAAAATGTTGTCCGAGGCTTCGTTGAGGAAATATTAACGAAAAACACTGACCAATCAGAGCGCGAGGCGGCCGCGCTTCCCGACCAATCAGAGCGCGACTATGCCGGTGGAGCGCCCGCGGTAGCGTATGACCGCGGGCCCTA
>NC_071984.1:133224-134673 GCF_026283585.1 Hylaeus volcanicus | reverse complement strand
GACTATGCCGGTGGAGCGCCCGCGGTAGCGTATGACCGCGGGCCCTAGCGCGTAGGCTTCGCTACCACGGCTGCTCCAACGGTATACGCGCGCTCTGATTGGTCGGGGTTTTCTGTTAATATCTCCTCAACGAAGCCTCTGACAATATTTTCGCTAAGGAAAAAATTGTTTCAAATCACCTCCCGAACCGCCCCTTTCAAGGTGTTACAACATTTTTGGGACACCCTGTATATGTATATATATGTAGTCATAATTCGGTAACTCCTAGCAATTTGCAGTGTCTGAAATATCGTTTTCGTGATACACGTTGATGACGTTATAAACAGTTGTTCCATTTTATGTGATTATAAATACGATTGTACAAAGTAATTGGTTTGTTTACAATTAAATAATTAACGTTCAAATTCTACAATTGTATTCACTCCAACTTCTATCTAGAGATTAACCTCGCAATCGTTTAGAAAATATTAAAGAGATATTTCTCTTCGATTGATGACTTGAAAACATTAATGTTATCGTGCAGCATTTTATGACGAATTGCACGAATTATTCATTACTAGACTTAAAAGATTTGTTTTTATATGTGCTGAAGCTCCCAAATATTACTATGTAGATAATGTTAACACTAAAGTTGATTTAATGTTGGAAACCCATAATTTTAAGGTATCCAATATAGAATTTGAAAAGCGTTTGTATTAAATTTGAATACTTATTTCATTACGAGGAGTGAATAATTCGTAGTAAATATTAAACGTTTCTAAAATCAGATGCTTCAAAAAAGTGTGTAAGAAATGTATTGTTGTTGTATACTCATATCTGTCACATAATTTGTCATAGTATCATTCTCGAAGATAACATTAATAATATTTTCTCCAAATTTTCAATAACATTTGTGTGTGTATTATAGACTTTATATCATACAATAAGTATACAATAATATGTGATAGTACTTGTTATATAGATAAACTCTAACAGTAACCTTTACTTCTTGTTTTTGATATAACTATACATACATAGACTTTTTAAAAATGTTCCGCTTAGTACTAATTATTTTACTTTGACAATAGTACGAGGCAAACAATAGTAAATAAGTAGAATTTATCGTTAAATATTAATTATAAACATCGTAATAAATATTAAACATTTCTAAAATCAGACATCTCAGAAAAGCGTGTAAGAAATCTATTGTTGTTGTATACTAATATCTGTCACATAATTTATCACATTATCATTCTCAAAGATAACATTAATAATATTTTCTCAAAATTTTCAATAACATTCGTGTGTGTATTATAGACTTTATATCATACAATAAGTATACAATAATATATGATAGTACTTATATAGATAAACTCTAACAGTAACCTTCACTTCTTGTTTTCAATATAACTATACATACATAGACTTTTTAAAAATGTTCCGCTTAGTACTAATTATTTTACTTTGACA
>NC_071984.1:60502-133214 GCF_026283585.1 Hylaeus volcanicus | reverse complement strand
GACTTTTTAAAAATGTTCCGCTTAGTACTAATTATTTTACTTTGACATTAGTAAATAAGTAGAATTTATCATTAAATATTAATTATGAATATGTATTATTTATATAAAGAACATTAATTTGAAATATAATAAAAACTAAGTTATATTTATCATATAAAATACTTTCAGTTGCCCAATGAATTTAGAGTATAATTTTGTAAATATAATTTCCTTTCTAGTTCAAAATGAGCTCAGGATTTATATCAGAAGCTGAAATTGCTGAACAACGAAGGATAAGGCAGCAAGAGTGGGAACGTGTACGAACTGCAGATCAGCCAATAGGTTCTTATTATTTATTTTATTCTTAATTGTGTTTTCTTAAGTGTTTTCATATAATGAATAAATTCATCTATGTTCGTGGTTCTCCTAAGCAATATATTTAAAACATTTCTAATTTTTAAGATTTTTTATATGAAAGTTTACATTATTATTGCTGCAACAACTTTGCTATTTGGGAATTATAATAATAGTGTAATAAATTTATTTACAAAATATATAAATTACACTTATTCAAGAATATAATTTCATATAATTAACATAATTTATAGAAGCTCCAGAAGAATCGTATGATCCAAGATCTTTATATGAACGGCTACAAGAACAAAAAACTAAAAGAGATGCAGAATATGAAGAGGCACATAAATTAAGTAGGTTAACAATACAAAAATGTAGTTATACATAAATATATTGAACTACATTTTTAATATTTTATAAAAAATGTGGATCATATCTTCTTTTGCTTTAAACAATCATATCTTTAATTTTAGAAAATATGATAAAAGGTTTAGATGACGATGAGGTAGAATTCTTGGATCTAGTAGATAGAACTAAATTAGAAGAAGAACGTAAAAAAAATCTTGAAGAAGAAAAAGAAATGCGCGATTTTAAAGCAGCTGTTGCATCGCTACAAGAAAAATCATTAAATGAAAAATTGAAGCAAGAATTAAAAAATCCACAAATTGTAAATAAAAGTGTTTCTTCTGGAAGGTAATATTTTGGCATACATTTTTAATAATTAGCTTTCTTGTGATTATATAGTAATGAAGATTAAATTTATAGTATGTTGTTTTAATAAATATTTTTAATCTTTCATTAATTTCATGACTTAATTTCAGCAGTCGCACATCACAGTTAAAATTATTGGCTGGTGTTGTAGTGAAGCGTTCTGAAAAGCAAAAGCAGGGTAAGATCATATTAAATTTTTATTATTATAAATTATAATCCATAGTAGTAGTAGTAATAATAGTAATAATAATAATATTAATAATGAAACTACAATTTTAAGTAGTCAAAATTTGAATGTTTTTTTTTTTATTTTAATGTAATTTTGTTATATATCCAGAAGTTTCACGGGGTGTTAAGCGAAAGTTACCATCCGATGAAAACAAAGATGTACCCGAAAATGAAGACTGTCCGGTTAATGAGCAGAAAGTAATTGAAAAGTCTGATATCAGTACGCTAGAAGACGTCTCTTTAGAAAGTAAAAACATAATGCCTGATATAGGAGGCATGAAATGTATTGGAATTCTTCCTGGTCTTGGTTCTTATGAAGATTCTAGCGATAGTGATTGTAGTTCTGACACAGATCAAGATCCAGAGCCAAATCATTCCAAATATGATCTTTTAGGTCGAAAAATAAAAATTGTAAAAGAAAAGAGCTGAATGCATGAAAGCTGTAAACACCTTTTAATTGAATCGTAAATTAGCATTTTGTTTTACAATTCACTATAATTGTAATATATAAATATATTTTTTGCAACTATTTTTTAATATTTTATGTTTATTTCGTATTTTAAGTCATTATTCAATTGATTAAGCATATCTCTTAATGAAATCATTTAGGTAAAGTATTTTATATTGTATAACACTTTTCTTGTATGCTATAAGAATTTTGACTATTTATTATGATTCATTTTTTTTTTTATTTTACGTAAAAGTTCATAGAATTTACCAAGTACAACTTTAAAAATAATTCTTTATTAGTTTTATAAACAGCTGGCAGCTGGCTATGTTTATATATTTTTGGGAGTATTGTTGAAATGCGGATTTAATAGGGATTGTTTTGAATTTTAAACAGTTTATTCAATTATTACATTCATCTCTTAAATTATGAATACTCTAAAAACATGTTTTGCAAGTAAAAGTTTATAAGTATTTTGAAAATATATACAATTACAATATCTTGAATGAACCACGATCATAGTCCTGTTAATATTATAAAAATGATATCTGTTGTCATGATAATTTATTTATAAGTTGTATAATATTGTAATATATGTATATGATATAAATTTCTTATAAATTATAAACACATTATTTTATCGCAAGATATGTTAATAAAATCACAAAATTTGTATTAATTTATAGTTTAAGGAATTAGAATGAAACTTTAATACAGTAGTATAAATTATAATTTAGAATACAAGCCTTCCAAATTTTTCGATTTTACTTATTTCTCTAAAAAGGTAGGAAGATAATAAATAACAGATATTTACCTTTACTTTAGAACTGTATACAAATCAGATTATTCTTATATTCGTATCTGTGAGGTATCTAAATAAAATGACTATACTTACATATGTTTGAGTTGTGTTTTCCAATGGATCCTAGGAATCGTATTCACTACAATAATAAAAATAAGATTGCAACATGCAAATTTAAATATATAAAATATCACATAGTAACAATGTGTTGTAATATTGTATAATAATTTATACTTTATGTATTACAAATTTATAATATTAAATTTAACATACATAATTGAGTATAACTGATAATTTATATTCATTGTATTACATTATAAAAATATCACAAACGAAATTCTTTAAAGTAATGTAATCATTTGCAGAAATATTTTCGTATTGAATATATATGTATGTAATACATCTGTAAATATTACGTCTTCTTCGTAGATTTAAACATAATAAATTAATTAACTTCTATGTTTATAATATAGGAATATTTTTCATAAACAAATAAAGCGACAGTAATAATGTTTAATAATGCTTTAGTAAAGACACAAATTGTGATTTACATTTCGAGTTATTCAGTCAATAATGAATTTAGCCATTCATCGTTTATATCTTCAGAAACACTATAATCACCCCTTAAAAAATCTTCTAAGACAGTATTTATATTGACACTAGTATTTCCTGAAGATGTTATATTTTCTTGACTTAGAAAATTATTTGTTGTTATAGAATTGCTACTTTGATTTGAAATAAAATATTCATTTGTATTTTCGTTCTTTGTACAATTTTCTACTTCATTTTCTACATCTCGGATTTTAGTATTTGATTTTGTATTCAACGAATCAGTATTAATAGTATGAACAGAATTATTTAGCTCGGTTTTTTTCTTAAGAGCATTAAAACTGAATTTTGCATACTGTTTACCACTAGCTACATTTCGTATTAAAGACATACTTTCCACATTTGAAATATTTGATTTTGCATTAATTATACAATTATTTGTTTGTTGTGTGCTAGACGTTACAGTTTCAGGAATTGTACTTGCAGGAATTTCAAAAGATAATGTTATTGGTGGCAAACCATCTATTTCCATCATAGTTACATTTAAATTCGATTTTGTTGCTGTTACTTCATTATTAAGTTGATTATTTTCAAGTGGTATCGAATTTACTACTTTTTCAGATTCTAATAAATCATTGGAAAATAGTTCACTATTTGTTAAGGTTAATTTTCCTCCTATATTATCTGCAGTCTTATTAATACTTGAAATCTTTGTATCTAAATCTTTGTTAACAGAATTTTTATTCCCTATTACAATATTAGAAATATCAATATTTGTTTTTTCAATGTTTGTTATCTTAGGAATTCCTCTTAAATTGTTAATATTTTGTGTACAAGAAACTTTTTCTTCTTTAACATGTACATCCAATGAATTTACAAATTCATTTTCAATTTTCATATTCTTTGTGCTGTTATTAACTAATTGTAAACTGCTGTCATCTAAATTTAAACCAGTGGTAGATATTTTGCTTAAACTATTATTCACATTACATGGCTCTGTCTTATTAACGTGTAATAATATATTTGATTCTTTATCATCAGAATTTTGTACATGATTAGTACTTGTTTCCATCGTGTTTGAACTATTATTTACTCTATCAATACTTTCTGAATGATTCATACCTAAAATAGTACTAGAAATACATTCATTTGACATATTCTCAGATGTTGTAGATGCACTGCATAATGCTGATTTCGTTGGTATTGCAATAGCTTCTTTTAATTTTGATGTTGATTTACAATCATCCCAATAACAAGACCATATTTTTCCTACTACTCTATGATAAAATACAAAATCTTCATAGCCGAAAGGCCATACACACTGAAATACAAAATAAATTAATTGAATTATTTAGTTGTCACTTGAGATATTAAGAGAAATGTGTGACACAAGATCACATCAAAGATTCATTATTCCTACAGCGGGTTAAAAAAGTATTGGCACACCCAGTTCTCTTTGAATATCTTTAAACTATAATGTAATCTATTAATATTAACTATGTTTATCAGTATCTTTTGACATACATAAATAGTATGTTTACTGAGAATTCTCAATTATTTGTTATAAGGAAGTAAAATAAACTAAAAATCCATAGTCAAAAAAGTATTGGCACATGTACAATGTTATTAAGGAAAGTACAATAATAAACAATATGAAGAATATTGAACCTACTTAATATTTGGTGTACATGCCTTTGGCCTTAATTACGGCCTGTAATCGATTAGGAATCGATTCGACAAGTTTTTGCATAAGTTCCGATGAAATGTTAGACCACTTTTTTAAATCTAAAATATGCCAATGATTTTCTATTGGGTTAATATCCGGCGAATGGAGTAGTCTAAGGAGTTGTTTAGGTACATTATACAATAACCATTCCTTTGTTTTCCTTGCCATGTGCTTCGAGTCGTTGTCGTGTTAGAAAAGGAACATTTCATTTATGCCCATTTTTGGTGCACTCGTTGACGCATGCATTTATTGTACTGTCCATAAAAACCAAATTTAGTATACCAAATGGTATGACTACAGCCCCACATCACGATATGACCACCACTGTCTTTCACTGTAGAGATAATATTCTTTTGATTTAATTCGGTGTTCGGTTTCCTCTATACAAATCTTTTTCCATAAGAGCCGAAAAGATTAATTTTGCGATCATCTGAGAAATTAACTGTCTTCCAAAAATTCCATTGTCTTACCTATACATATATATTTTTGCCAGGGTTTGAATTATAATCAATTACAATTTTTAAATTAAATAATTAATTTAAGCAAATTTAATTCAATCAACTTCATTAATAAATATTTTAAATAAATATAATTGAAAATTATTTAATTAAAATTGAATTAAGCAATTTAATTGAAGATCATTCAATTGACAATTAATTTAAGTAGAATTAGTCGAAAATCGTTCGATTAACGATTGATTTAAGAGAAATTAATTCAAAGCTATTTAATTGACTTAATCCAATTTTAATTATATAGTTTTGAATTACATTGTTTGTTATTAATTGTCAAGTAAAAACAGAAATTAATTAAAAAAGTAATTAATTCCTCACAACTCTGATTTTTTAAAACCCGAGCCATTTCTCTCTTTTCTTCTTCTCATTAATGGACGGTTTTCTTCTCGTTGCTCTATTATAAATTTCCACAGATTGTAAAACATTTCAGACTGTTTGGGCAGTCAAAAGAATTACAAAAGAATTTTTCATTGCTTCTTTGACGATATCTCTTTGTTCTCTAGTTGTAAATACTTTTGGACGACCAGATCGCGATTTATTTTCGAAGCTACCAGTTTCCTTAAATTTTTGTACTATATTTTTCACTGTCAAGAAACTTAAAGTTAATGAATCGCCGATTCTTCAGTAATTTTCACCACTTTTGTATAATGAAATAATTTTATTTTGCATGCACAATGATAACTCGCTTTTCTTCATAATCTTGATTATTGTTCAAAGTGTAAACACATATTGTGTTAACTGACAAAGGGCACAGATGTGGAAATCACTTTTGAAATGACCCCTATGAAGGTTGTAATATGCATGTACTACTGTAAAACCATTTTGGCTTTTTCCAGAATGGGCCTTCGTTTTCAAGATATTTTGGTTTAAAGTTTTTCATATGTGTTCTTAAGAGATGTATAATAGAAGGATATAGCAAGTTTCGTTGGGTACATTGGTAGAGGTATCAGGTTGTAACGCTGTTGGCCCAGGTTCAATCCGGATTGATGTTTTTTCTTTTATTTTGTATCATAGAAATATACTTCTTATATATTACATATTATATACTGTATATTACGTAGTACCTTACGCATATTTTAAGGTTGAAATTAATTTTTAATGTAACATATGCTGTGGGTGAGTAAGTCTCATGCCTGCCTCTATGTCTGGTACGTGGCAGGATTATCTGACATGAAAAAACCACATTTTAAAAACGTCAGTGAAATATGTTTTCCAACCACTTTGATGTATTGTAAGTTTAACAAAGCAGCATTAATAAAATGTACATGATCCCCAAATCTCTTATGTTTTTCTGTTCTTATAACTTATATTACTCTAAATTTTGTTTAGAATTTTTGAAACATTGTGAAATATAAAA
Source organism: Hylaeus volcanicus (assembly GCF_026283585.1). Taxonomy (NCBI): domain Eukaryota; kingdom Metazoa; phylum Arthropoda; class Insecta; order Hymenoptera; family Colletidae; genus Hylaeus; species Hylaeus volcanicus. Next base: position 126,548 of record NC_071984.1, on the reverse strand, counting down.
TGTAAAAACTGAAATCGTTGTAAAGATTTACTCACCCACAGCAAGTATGTATTCCGCTATGATATGTTACGTTAAAAATGTATTTCAACCTTAAAATATGCATAACGTAATACATACTATACAGTATGTAATACGTAATATATAAAAAGTATATTTCTATGATACAAAATTGAAAAAAGAAACATTAATTAGGATTCGAACTTGAGTCAGCAACATTACAACCTGATATTCCACCAAAGTACTTAACGAACCTTGCTTTAGGCTTATATGCGACCTACAACCTCCATAGGGTATTGTTCTAAAAGTGATTTTCACATCTGTGCTTTCCTCTGCTTATGTTTATGTTCTTAAAACTAAATTTGTTGCATACGAAAGCAAGTAACACTTGTCCTTATAGCAGGATCGTACATGTGCCAATACTTTTTTGACTATCGATGTTTGGTCCTTTTTTTAACTTTACTTCCTTATAACAAATAGCTTAGAATTCTCAGTAAGCATACTATTTATGTGTGTCAAAAGACACAGTTAATATTAATAGATTATGTTATTGTTTAAAGATATTCAAAGTAAACTGGGTGTGCCAATACTTTTTTGACTCACTGTATGTATTATATTAGTAAATAACACTAAGAAAAGCAGAATTTCCTATTCAAATATGAAAATATTAACAGCAAAACATGTTCTAACGTAAGAGAGAATATGAACATCATGTATACAAAACTTTACCTTTTCATCTTCACATACCCATACACCTTCTTGTAAATTAATTTGCAACAATTTTACTTTCTTCTTTACGCCATTTTTCAAACACATCGGGCATAAGTCTTGCATTTTACATATTTCCAATTATCAATTGTTTTATCACGTATGAATTAGAGATAGAGATGCCGTGCAAAATCACTAACCGTTATTTATCACAGTGATCGCAAAATCACGATCACGATGGTGATTTAATTTCATTCACGAGGGTGATCGTGATTTAATTTCATACACGAGCGTGATCGTGGTTCTTTTATCTTGCTAGAATTGCGTGATCACAATTCTCGATCTTAATTAAATTAATTTTTATAAAATGTTTCAATATACATAGTTTGCATAAAAAATCCGCATGTAATATCAATTTCAATTTCTTTTATTAAGTAAATTAGTAGATCATTTATTTTGTGCGGTGGCTACTTCAGTCCCATGCGAAAGAATATTTTCTAAAGCAGGATTACTTTTAACGGAAAAAAGAAACGGATTGCAAACAGAGACATTATCTATGCTATTATTCTTGAACAGCAATACATAGTTACTTATTTGTTATTATATATATTTTATTCCATTGTTATTTTGTTCTTTGTATTTTATTTATAGTATTCGTATTATGTTTTATATATTAATTATATTATTTTCTAAAATGTTACATTGTGTAAAAGTCTAAAGACACTTACAACTAAACTAAGACTTGCAATTCATAATTATTGACTTATATTCATTACTCTTCACTATTCCTCATTAAAGCATTCCTTTATTTACTATTCTTTAGTTTACTTTATTTTATGCGGTGTAGGTAATTCGCATTTTTGTTTCGATGACGTTAATTACATACTTATGTAGAATATATGTAAAATATACAGGTAGGGTGTTTTTCATTACGGTGCATTTGCATCTAGGCTGAAGATTCTAACAGCGTGCAAGGAACGGTTATGTTCTTCACTAATCAGAAGCGATCACGAATCACTGTAAAAAATCACCGTGATTGGCAACGAACGTGATCGAATCACGAGTGATTCACAAGTAGCAGTTCTAGTCATCTCTACTACCAATCAGAAACGATCACGAAGAATCACGAGTCACTGTGAAAAATCATCGTGATTGAGAATGAACGTGATTGAATCACTCGTGATTCTGATTGGTAGAGAACATTCTTTTCACTTTTCACGAATTATGTTGTTCTTAGATTATATGTATATATATTATAATATGGTCTAAAAGCAATTTAAATTTAATTCGTTTGCAGTTTCTTGCATTTCCGCTAAGGGGAGACAGCGAGATACTAACGATACAATTAACATTAACCGCTTCTGAAACGTCATCTTCCGGATTACGGTCGTGATCGAAGTTTAATCACGACTGTGATCGTGATTGTGTGATCACCGTGAAAAATCAATGTTAGTGATTTTTCACGCCATCCCTATTCCTGAGGAGTCGATTCTACCTTTTTCTTTTCCTGGAGTGATAGATCAATGTTAGGTGTCACTAGTGTCCATGGGGGAATTTTGTAAAATCTATTTTTTTCCGTGGTTGGTAATTTAAGTTCGAACTCGTCGAGGTATCTTTTGATTCTTTGGTACAGGGGAGTGTTATCAGTTTGACGTTTAGTTTTCTGTGTATTCCTCGGGAAGATGTCGTATATGATCGGGTTGGTGGACATTGATGCCCTTACTGCAAAGTTTTCTTCTATATTCTAGGGATGTTTCAGCTGCTTCAATCATTATACTTCCTATTGGGCTTGTGTGGAATGCTCCTGTTATTAGTCTTAATATCCCGCATTATGTACTGCGTTGAGTTTTTTTAATATTGTCGGTGTAGCGGAGTTATATATTACTGACGCATAATCCAATTTGGACCGGATTATCGCTTTGTATGTTAATGAGAGGACTATTTTGTCCGCTCCCCAATTATTGTGTGCAAGCGCTTTGATTATTTTGATTCTGTGTTTGCAGTTATCGACTAATTTGTCTATATGTTGGTTCCAGATTAATCTGGAGTCGAAGATGAGACCTAAGATTTTTGTGCTTGAGACAGATCAAAGCGTATTTGTTCCAAGTTTCAGAGTAGGCGTGTAGGTTTGGTAGTGTTTAGAGAATAGGATGTATTCAGTTTTGGTAGGGGAAAATTTAAAGCCGTTCCGTTTGGCCCACTCGTGGAGCTGCTTGAGGGCCTGTTGTATAAAAAATTGTAGTGTGTTTATATTTTTCCCTTTACATAAGATGGTGATATCGTCAGCGAACACTCTTGTAATGACAGGAGGTTTAGTGATTTTGCAGGCGTCGTTGATGGCTATTAGAAATAGCGTAACACTGGGTACTGAGCCTTGTGGTACGCCGTTTTCGATGGGCATTTTGTGTGATAAATAGCTTTTGAAACGAACTTCAATACTTCTATTGTGGAGAAAGTTTCTAATGAAGTGCCACATGTTGCCGCAGATTCCCACCTCTTGAAGTTCGTTTAGAATTCGATGCCTCCAAACCATGTCGTAGGCTTTTCCTATATCCAGACTCACAGCTAGGGTATGTTGGTTGTTGGCGAATGCTTCTCGGATGTGAGTTTCCAGGCTGGTCAGGTGTGATATGGTGGAGTGCCCTATGCGAAATCCGAATTGGTTGTGTGCAATTAGTTTATAAGATTTCAGGAACCACCTTAATCGTGCATTGATGATTTTTTCCATAATTTTCCATATGTTGCACGTGAGGGCAATTGGTATTGCTATAGCTGTCTGGTTTAGTGGGGTCCTTGCCGGGTTTGGGGATCGGGATAACAGTAGCTTCGTTCCATTTTTTTGGGAAGGTGTTGTTTGACCATATGGTGTTGAATAGTTCGAGGAGTGTTTTAGTTCCGATAGTGGGTAGGTTTTTAATTAGATGGTTTGGGATATTGTCGGGACCTGGGCTAGAGTTTTTGACGATTGTAAGTACATCGTTGAGTTCCTTTTCTGAGATAGGGGCATTGAGATATGTGCAGTCGGAATTGTTGGTTTTAGTGGTTACATTTTCCTCTTGATTTATTAACTGTTGTCTGAATTCTTCTGGATAGTTCGTAGTGCTAGAGTTTTTCGCGAACGTCGATGCTAGGATATCTGCAATTTCTTGTGGGTTTGATATGACCTTATTGAGATTGTTGATTATAAATGGAGTGTGACTAGTCTTCCGATTACCCCTGATTGTGTTGATTTTATTCCACATCTCATTAACCTTGGTGTTATTGGTTAAAGTTGCGACAAAGTTGAACCAGCTGTTTCTTTTGCTCTCTTTAATAGTTCTTCTGGCTATTGCACGTAATCTTTTAAATTGAATTTTGTTTTCTTCTGAGTTATGTTTTTTAAACTGGTTAAATGCTTGTTTAGAGTTGCGTACGGTATCTTTGCATTGAGAGTTCCACCCGGGAACAGGGTTGTGCTTTTTTGGCAGGGAACTTGTCTCAATGGCATCATTAGCTGCTTTACTAATGCAATCGGAGAACATTTCTATAGCTGTATCAATCCTATTCATTTTGCCTAGAATTTCAGCATCGAATAAATACGTGGACAAGCGATCTTTGTATAACTCCCAATTAGCTTTGTTGTATTTCCACCTTGGGACAAATGAGTGAGTATTTGGTTCCTTGGGTTTGTTACTTAATTGTATACTAATTGGGAAATGGTCGCTATCGTGTAAGTCATCAAGTACGGTCCATTCTAGGTTATGGGGATAGCTGGTGTTGGCGATTGTTAGATCAATGCAACTGAAGGTACCGTTTGCAATATTGAAGTAAGTGTGTTGTTTAGTATTAAGGAGGGTTAGGTCGTCATTTTCTAGTATCGTGCCAATCTTTTATCGTCGTATGTCGTTTTTGATAGAGCCCCATAAGGTGTTATGACTATTGAAGTCTCCGAATAGGATAAATGGTTTAGGTAATTGTGTGATGAGATCTTTAATTTCGTTTATTTGGAAATCGTAGCTCCTCGGGAGATAGATATTGCAAAGACATAATTTATCTGGGTAACATATTTGCACGGCAACTGCTTCGATATTAGTTTGTAGTTGGATTTCATTGGCAGCTATTTCGTTTTTGACGTAAATAGCGGCTCCTCCGCTAGCGTGATTTGAGATGCGATTTTTAGCAAAGCATTGATAGTTTTTAATTTGTCCGTTAGTGTCATTTTTGAAGTTAGTTTCCTGAATGCAAAGGGCGATGGGTTTGAAGTTTTTAATTAGTAGTTGTAATCTTTCAAGTCGGGCGTAAAAACCATTAATATTCCATTGGAGTATATTATTCATAGCTAATATTGTATATAGGTATCAAGTCGTGAATGAGACTTACCTGTGATGTGTCTGAGTCTGAGGTCCAATTTGGTGAAATTTCGGTAGTTGGTTGCCTAAGTAGTTTCTTGTACAATCTACGGATCCTGTTTTTAATGCTACGGTCTTTTAATAGGGGGTGTATTGTGTTCAGCATTTGGATTAGGCCAAGTATATTTCCTGTATAATCTTGTGCAATCTCGAGTGGGTTTGGGGCACCGAATGCGTTTTCTAGGAAGCTTGCTAGTTAATGGTAGTTGAGGACATGATTTTTTTCCGGGTCTTCGATTTCGCTTTTTGCTGGAGAGAGTATTTCCTCTATTGTCTTGGATGGGGGACTGGGTGATACTGGCCTTATTAGTCTTTTCTTAGTGTTAGTTGTGTTTTGTGTTTTAGACGTAGTAGGTGGTTTTGGTGTTCTAAAATTGGTTTCGTCGGTGTGCATCGATTTAAGTGGATGGTCTGATGAGGTTTCTGAGAGTGGTCTTTTAAATCGGGTTATGGTCGGTGTTGTTGCAATTTGCTCGGTTCCATTATCCTGTCTGTATTTGTTGATGCTTTTGTGCCTTGGGTGAGTACGTGTGCTGTTGTAGTTACGTTTACTGCTTCAGATTCTGAGGTGGTTTGTTTGTGTGTTGGTGAATTCGTGGAGAGAATAGGTGTGTAAGACGTTGACGTTTGATCTGCGGTAGTATTGGTGTCATCCGTTAGCATGGTACTTTTGTTCGGTGCGGGATAGTGGGGGCATTGTTTAGCTATGTGGCCCTCCTGTTTACATACGAAGCAGTTTAAACTGTCTGTTGTTGTGAAGATTCTGTATATTGTATCTTCATATGTAACGGTAAATGAACCAGGGATTTTTTGAGCGTCTTCCGGATTAACATAGACCTGCCTTCTGAAGCTTAGAATATGAGAATATTCGGGATCTGTCATACCTGCTTTCAGTGATGTAGTTTTGGAGCAGAGTCTTACGTTATTTTCCTTGAAGATTTCTTCTATTGACTTGTTCGGTATAATTGGGGAAACATTTGAAAGGATGATGCGTTGTGCCGGTTTTATCAATGGTCTTATGTCTATTTTAATGTTGTTGATAGTTATTACCTTGTGTTTATCGGTGAGGCTGGCTACTGTTTCCTTTTTGTCAAGGTAGATACAGATTCTTCCGTTAGAAATTCTGGAGATGTATCTCAGTGCCTTAGGACTTGTTATGCTTCCCCCCGCACACGCATATTCTTTGATGGTGATACTCAAAGAAAAGAAAAGAAAGAAAAACTCAAAATTCGAAAAGTGCGGGGTTATCAAAAATTTTGTTTTGTTCAATTTTCTTGAGTACGCTTTGACTTACAAAGTTGCGGTTTACGGCACAATTCAACACAAATATCTAGAGACGCGGTAGCGTCTCGGCGCCAAGTACATGAAAAATTATCCGTCACCGCGTATATACTGGCGTTGGAGCTACCACGTATCTTTTACAGGAGAGATGGTCCATTCCAACCTAACCTGACATTTCTTTCATGAATATCTCAATACGCCTGCAATATTTTCTAAATTTAAAGACATTTTTCTGATGTAAACCGCATATAGTGTCAAAAGTTTTTACACTATTGCATTATTAATTATATTTATATCAGCAAAATGTTTTCAATTTAGACTTTTTATGTAGGATTTAATAACACATTGCAGCCAGTGTTGTAAAGTGTTGATCGATCTTGACTACAAGGTAAGTTGTCAAAATCTGAATTGCGAGATACCTTTATTCATACAGAAAACTGCTTTTAATATAGATCCATCCACTAAAGTGTTTTGAATTTAGACTTCTTATGTAGAGCTTATAGAAATGGAGTCATTTTCTTATTTCATCATTAACATTAAAATTTCTTGCAGCAAGAAAAAAAATTGCAGGTATTTATAATTATTAACAAATTGAACGAATAAATGTTTATAATTAATAAATTATATGAAATATATATATATTCGATTTTGTTATCCCCTCTCTCTTTATTTTACTTTATTCAATTAAAAAAAAATTATAATTTAGACTTCTTATGCAGAGTTTACAGAAATATCAATTTTATTTTTATAAATTTAAAATAGATTCTATATAATAAATGATTTGTAAAAAAAAATGAGATCCGATAAAAAACTTCAAAAAAGTAAAAAAATTACGCCAAGTACATGAAAAAGTAGAGGTCTCAAGGAGTCATCATTGAAAAATAGAAGATCCCCATAAAAAACTTCAAGAAAATAGAAAAATATATGAAATCGAAATGAACTCCCAGTACATAGAGGTGCTTTCCAGCACAGTGCAATGGCGACACTGGGTAACACAATGTAAAATTCAGTGCTTTCCATCTATGCGCAGCTAAAATGATGTGTTCAACAGTCCGAACGTTCAGATCCTAATGACAATTCATGTAAAGTGACTGCTCCGCACTTTGGCGGTGAAATGAAGAAGCTAAATAGCGTATCATCCACAAACTGAGACTGTTTAGAAATTTGCCTAGATTTCCGCGGCCTGGAAGTCAAATGCTTGGCGTGGCCAGGCAAGGTTAAGGTGTCGATGAATAAGAATTATTTTAAAACGCAAAATAATGAAAGTGTACTCATATTGTCAGAGTTTTAAACTGACAAATTATCTGAAAGCTTGTGAGAGTAAAGGTATTGGCATCGATCGACCTTAGAAATATTTTAAAACCCAATACAATGAAAGTGTACTCATAATGTTGACAGAGTTTTAGATTGACAAATTACCTGAAACTCTATGAGAGAGAAAGTGTGGGTATTGATGACATAAGAATGCCTTGCCTGGCCACGTCAAGCATTTGACTTCCAGGCCGCGGAAATCTAGGCAAATTTCTAAACAGTCTCAGTTTGTGGATGATACGCTATTTAGCTTCTTCATTTCACCGCCAAAGTGCGGAGCAGTCACTTTACATGGCATCCGGCATCCTCGCGCTCTGATTGGTCAGTGTTTTCCGTTAATATCTCCTCAACGAAGCATCAGACAACATTTTCGCTAAGGAAAAAGTTGTTTCAAATCACCTCCCGAACCACCCCTTTCATGGTGTTACAACATTTTTGGGACACGCTGTACAATGGTTATACAGACTATAAAGTATTTGATTTTTCGAAATTGCTCGAAATTTAATATAAAATACATTGTAAGAGGGCGCATCGGTTTCTCAAAGGGCGCGAACAAGCACGAATTGGCGCGAATACCTGCTACTACGTGTTATTACTTTCTGAAAAATCTAGTACCCTGTACCAAACATGTACACCGACATCGAAATATTGCTAATACATCCAAAAATAAGGTGAAGTTTGTTAGTGTACATTTGTATACAGTTGCTAAGAAGACAATTGTAAAAAAAAAAAAAGAAAGAAAGGTAACAAATGTTTACATTGTGGGATTCAAAATGCCAGTTGATCAAATACAATATTCTGAAAAATACAGTGATGATAAATATGAATATAGGTTTGTATAAAAATACAGTTAATATACATTAAAATGTTACACAAATAATTGACATATTATTCGAATATTGTAGTATATTAGTAACTTTTTGTGAGTATCGGGGTTTAATTTGTGTGCATCTCATTTTCCTATGTTCTATATCGAAATGAAGAAATTATAAAGTGGCTACTTTATCAAATTTGATTGGAAGCAATTAGTTTTTAGTAGCTTAGATTATTTCAGCAATAATCTATAAATATTATGAATAATTTGTGTAATGTAATGGTGTAGGTATTATTGTTATATCGTTGGACATAGGAATCAGAATTTTGTATTGTAACAACAAGAATTAAAATTTTGTGTAAATTACTGCTTGTTCATAGGCATGTTATTTTGCCACTTGATTTAGCGAGGCATGTTCCAAAAACTCATCTTATGTCAGAAACTGAATGGAGAAATTTGGGAGTTCAACAAAGTCCTGGTTGGGTCCATTATATGATGCATGTGCCAGGTATGTAATTTAACAATATTTTTATCAAAGTATGGAGAAGTTAAATGAATAAAATTATGGAAATATTATTCTACGTATTGTAGTCACAGAATAATAATATTTAAGTTTAATGTTTTGTTTCATCATATGTCTTGATTTGATCGCAATAAATAATATTAGAAAATTTATTATATTATTATACAATATCTGACTTTATATTGACATATAAATCGCTGGTTTGAAAAAGTTGTAACACATTTACTGTTTATATAAAAAAGTTTTTTTTTTTAATAATCATGTATAAATTGATATACAATTCTGGTAATAGCTTTTCATTAAAGAGTTTAATTGATTCATAAAATAATTGTATAATTGTTCACTAGTAGACTAATGTACTTAAAATTTTGATTAAAAGTGTGACAGAAATAAAGTAAAAAAGTAAAAGCATAGATGAGAAATACACTACAAAAAGAGAAGTTTTTACAATATTTATGTATTAAATATATGATTCGTAAAGTAATACAAGGAAAATAAAAAATAATGTATTTAAGTAATCAGTCTCAGTGTCCCGTAACAAATATAAATATTAAAATGATCTATTTTAATATTCCGAACATTTAAAAATTGTCCAGCACATTATAGTACAATACTAAATTAATTTATTTATATTTATGAAACTCTCTGAAACATGGGGTTAAACATAAGCCAGGTTTTGATGGACAATCTGAACAGTGATAAATTGTATCTAACCTAATATTTTTTTTATCATTACATAATTTACATCGTCTCCTCATAATTCTATTATTCGCCCCTTTTGGAAGTAATTCTGGTAAATGTACTTTAAATTGTGGTGAAAATGATGGAATATTTTGATCTGGTGGAGGCAATAATGTTGAGACAATTTCAAACTGGAAATCATGTAAATCTTTTTTTATGGCTCCACTATATTTATTATAAAGTATGTGAGCATTATTGAGCATTATATGCATTACACGTATGCCCAGTTTCTTGTACCACTGGAGAGTTTTATGGGTTAAAGGATAATATGATAGCATCTGATCTTGTCTATCAACTTTCTGCATATGTTTGTTATATTCTACAATGAGTTGTGGTTTTTTCTTCTCTTCTCCTTGTTTGTTCTTAACATTTACAAGTTCCCCTCCATATTCACTTGAAATGCTATAAATATTCTTTCTGTCTTTCCACTTACAGCAACAAACTCCCTGTTTGTTATACTTATATACGAATTCACCCATTTGTAATTTTTTCTGTATTACTTCGGATGGGTTACCTATTTTCTTTGGTTGTAAACTTCCAGTGCAATAAGTTTTATTTGCAAGAAGATCACTAACTAGTGACACGCTACTATAGTAACTGTCCATAAAAACTGCATGACCCTGGCCTGTTCTCCCATTTAATAACTTATCAACAATTGTTCTGATACAATCCTTATCCCCTACGTTTTCAGTACTGGAATTCCCTTGTACGTGTAATTTATTAATTATACCAGATGGTTCACATAAGGCGTGCAATTTTATACCACATTTATGTTTTTTATTAGATGGATGATTCTTAGAATTTAATTGCCCTCCCCATAGAACCATGCTTTCTTCTATCAAAAGTTCTTTGAAAGGACTATAAATTTTATCCATGTTTTGATTGAAATAAGTAATTATAGTATTTATTTTACGTAAACTATCATCAGAGTGTTGTAATCGATCAAAGTGGAGACACCTTAAAATCAATAAAAAGCGATCACGACCTATAAATTTTCCAAAAGGTAGATTGAACAAATAATGTTTCCTCCAACAATCATTCATGCGATTTATTCTGATGAGTCCCATCAAAAATAGTATTCCCAGAAAGATTTTTATTTCATCTACGGTAGTGTCTTTCCAGTCAGAAATTCTTGCTCTTTCACCGCAATCTTGTAAAAATACAATTTCAGCATACGCATTAGTTTCTGCTACTAAAAGTTCTAAAAATGTTGATGTGAAAAACAGGGAGAAGTAAGAGAAAGGTGTTTGGTCTTGTACTAATTCCTTCAATCCAGAATTTCCAATAAATTGTATATTACTTCTTTCTGGAGGATCGTCCAACCACTCTTCAACACCTAATGGAATTTTAGCAAGAAAATTAAATCCATCTTTATCCGAATTATCATCATCCTTGATCGAATCTTCAGAAATTAATGCATTTTCGTTTTTGGACAAGTTACCTTCTTCTAATTCTCTTTTAATTTCTTCTTGAGAATTGCCTTTACAGTCATTTAATTTCTTTCTTCTTTTTACATTTGGTTGAGAGATACACAAAAAATGTCTGCCATCAAAAGACATCTTCTGAAATATTAATACATAACAAATAAATGATAACGTATACAATTGTTATTTCTTTAATAATTTTACACATTATGCTATATAAAGTAGTAAAATTTAATTTTAACAATTAATAGAATAAACAGAGTATCTATAATTAAGAAACAATAAAACTAAAATTATTTCATCAAATATTGCTTAATTATAAACTATAATTAAATTGCGTAGAAAACTATATTTATGATTTAAATTATGTGAATCATAAGAGGAAATATAATTTAACATACCTACGCTGTAAATAACATAAAATGGTAAATCTGAAAATGAATTACAGAAATATAATTATGTATTCAATTTAAACCTTCACAGAATAATATTCAAATAAAAAGGAGATCAAAACAATGATTTCCTTACCAACAGTAAAATTACGATTGTACACCAAAAAACTGTTGTTAAGGTTCCTTCTTTCGTTTGAAACTGTAATTGGCATAAATAATATTTATTTATAAACATGTCTACACACGAGTAAGTACAAGAAAGAAGGGTTTTTCTAATCATATATTTCCCCTGAAGAATCAATGATTTATATCGTAAACAATCTCGTTGGTATTGAACTTAAAACTGAAATTATCAATGAAATGTTTCTGTTCATAAATGGAACATTACGGTTACTATATACATACATGTAACTACTATGCAGGCTGTTTTCATGGCAGGCGGTACCCCCTCTCTTTGATTGATAATAAGGGTAATGCTCAACGCCTCTAGGGCGTTGTCCGCCCAATGGAGTTATCAAATTTTCCTAGAAATATGTTGTATGAATTTAACAAAGAATAAAATAATTTTTTTGTTCAAAAACTTAATGGGATCACTATATAAACACTGTTACTTAAAAACATTTATTTATTGATGATAATGGAGGCGATTGTATGAACAAAATAAGACGAATATTAAGAATAACGATTTTTCGTTTCAAGCTTTTTTTTATTTTCCGATCTATAAGAAAGATATTGTACCTAAGAGAATACTCAAGACAAAAAAATACAACGATTAAAAATCCTTTAATTATGTTTTTGCAGTTAAAAAAATATTAGGTTTTTATTTGTTAAGTTTTAACAAATATAAAAAGTATAAAAATATATATATTAATATGATAACGATACAGACAATGAATGTTTATTATAATTAAATTATAAATCCACATAAAATAATGGTAATTATATTAAATGTAACTTATTTCTAGAACCTCATGTGCTACTGTTTCGTAGACCAAGGACTGATTGTTTAATAACTACAAGATCCACATCTTTTCAAAGGGAATACTAAAGTGTACATCAAGTTTATTATCTGTGTCTAATAACTGAAATATTATTTAGTGAAATGTGTATATGAAACATAATGATTTAAGACAAATTAGAAGAATTTATAGTTTGAATGACACTATTGTAGTGATCGATTGTTATAATCATGTTCTTGTTACACTTAATATGATAATTGTTGCTTTGTAAGTTTTGAAGCACAATGTTTAAATGGATAAAGTTCGTTCATGTATAACTAATTAGTATTTGAGATCTAATAATCTTCTGCCAACATTTTTTCATCAAATATGTATAAATATCTAATTATTTTAATTTGTACAATTTTGCGAAATTTGTAACAATGTTTTGCTAATCATTGTATAAAACAAAACAAATCTGTGTAAATATTATTGATTAAAAATGATACAATATCTTGGAATTTGTAATTTGTTTCAAAAAACTTAATACAATGTAAGTACGTGTCATTACACACTGATGTAATCAAATTATTTTGAAATTATAAAATTAATAGCACAACATAGTTACCATCGGCATGTAATTAATCAAGCTAATTTAATTCAATATAAGCGTATGTTAAGCTCTGTATACATATAGCTTACTTATTTAGATTAAGTTTAATGTATTTATTAATATAGTGTACTAATAAAATACTTGTTACCAAAATTATAATCCTTTATAATAAATTTTATATTTTTTTTGATAATATGAAAGTTAAAATAAAATGTCAATAAAAAATGGATAAGTAATTAACGTGAGTATAATCTTTTAAAAAATTCGTATTATTTTTGATAATACATACTATATTGATACCACTATTTATTCTAAAAGAAAAATCATTCAGAGAGAATTTACTTCAGAACAATGTATTTTCTCGATTTTTTTAACATTTATTTATATCATTATTAATTATCTTTACAGTTTCCATAATAATTGTATAATAAAAATTCATATAATTAATTGAAATATGAAGTAATCTAGTGTTGTTGTATTAGTTCTTAAAATTTATATGAACAAAATACAATTTACGTAATAGAAATATTTATAACTTACCAGTATCTTGTTAATATTTGTAATAAATAACAGGTGAAATATTCACATTGGATCTGCTATGAAATGAAAATGCATGTAATACTTATACAATTTATTTGAAATTCTATTACTGAATTTTATATGCTAACATGTTAGTTCCTTATTAATTTATAAAGCACAATGATGGGACAAGGAAGGGTAATAAATGAAAAGCAGTCCTTTGGTATTGTATAACATTAATTCTATGTTTTAAATAATCCACTAATTAACTTGAAATGACATTAAAGAGGTGCTTTTTCAATAAGTTTAAACCAATAACCACATTCACAACGGCGAGGTTTGCCTTGGTGTAACCACATCCAATTAACGTGAGAAGCATCTGGTTCACAAACACATCCAACAATACGACTTTTGAATGCACTAGGTACTAGATTTGGATTTTGTTTTGAGCTAGTCTTTTGTATTTGTATTGCTTTCATGTTGTATGGATCCTGCAATAGAAAATTATATAAATTGAACTTTATAATTTAATGTATTCAACTTAAATAAACTTCAATAAAATTTAAGATTCCATTGTTCATTTAAGTAATGATAAATTCATTTATATATGCATTTTGAAATGCGATTTACTTTGCAAAGATTTGAAATATACTTAAGAAATATGAGAATGAAAAAGGAAATCATAAACATACATGCTTATTTAACTACTTGCTTTTAAAGAAAAAGGATTTAATATCTTCTGATCAAAAATATTATCCAATGTGTAATAATAATATAAGAAAAATGAACATACTTTTCTGGTACGAAGATTCATGCAATATATATATTAAAGTTTTCAAATTAAGATTTTTTTATATTAATGAATAGTGAATTTTCAAACGAATTCAAGGACAGTGGAAAACCCTTTATTAATTTATATACAGAATTGATAGAAAATTACGATATTTCATAACTAATAAAAGAAGTACGATAAAAAGAATGTATCACAATTTAAATAGTTTACTCGATCCATGATATAGTACTTAATGAATGAAATGATATATTATATTATTATACTCGCTACCGTGTTGAAAGTAACGTGCATTTCATGAGCGCAAAGTGTGACATTATCTTGATTTTTACGTAGTGTAAAAACTTACAAAATTGCCAGCAGCAGCAGCAAGTAATTCCCGTTTCTCCAAACCCGTAGCAAGATCCAATGGATCAGCGAATGCTGTAGCGAAAAATGATTATAAATAAGAATTTTATTTGTACTTAATACAAATGTTACAGAAATAATAAATTGTACTATTATATTACGTAATACGAAGACGCAAAAACTTTAGCTCGATTTCTTAAATTAAGGAGAATATCTGTAATTTACTTTTGTCCTTTGAACACGCAACAGCGTTCAGGGAGAATGTACGTCGACATGTCTGGAAAACAGCACGACCGCATAACCATGCCATTTTTCAGATTACACCGTTACTTTACCGAACCAAAAAGGTGTTCACGGCACGAACAAGTCTCACGAAAAGTGACTAAAGAGTGTCAACCCTGATAACACTTCACAATCGATTTATCAAGTGGCGCATTTTCATGAAAACCATACAATGTTGCGTATCGCTACTTTTGATAGAGATAAATTAATTCCCGTGTCACTCCTAGATGGCAGCGGAGACCCGTTTGCCCGTTGTTATGGAATGTGAATGAGCCTTTGCGTTTGACAATTCTATTTGAAGTTAGTTTAGCGCCAACTACAATTTTCTTGAATTTATGGTATTTCGTTTTTTTTTTTATTGCATTTTATTTAAAACAATTTGTTAATACTCACTCGCATAGCGACCGTTAACTAGTATAGACGTCTATTGTAAAAGCTTGTATTTAAAGTAAAGAAATTCAACTTTTGTGTTAAATTAGTTATATTTAAACAGTTATAATAAAGTTCATATTACATTTCGTAGTACGTAGTTCATTTGTATAAAAGTCGGGGATGTTACGAGCCAGGGCGATAGCGACGCGCGTGTGAGCCCTGCGAGTGGAGTGGATTCGAGAATTGGACCGATACGATTAATTAGTATGTGTCAATGGAGCCGAAGATTTGAGGATAGAGTAAATAATGCAGACGACTCTGACGCGAAGTCAGATAGTTGCAGGAATCGGTATCTCCCAGTGAAGGGTAACCGTAAGTTAAGGTGTTTGGTTGGCTTGGTTATTGAAGACAAACGCAGACGCCTCTGACGCGAAGTCAGGTAGCTGCTAGGAATTGGTATCTCCCAGTAAAGGGTAACCGCAGGATAGGTTAAGTTTAGGAGTTCGGGTTGAGTACACAATGACTAAATCGTATCGTTAAAATGTAACACGCGTCGTTAATAAAGCCTCGCAACTTGTTAATTTAATAGAATAATAACTCGAGCGGTAAAGTTATTATGTTGTGGGATCGTTACACTGGATCGTAAAACCGTTTTCGCGGATCTATATGGTAACGATGATCGAAAGGAACTGAAGCCCGATCTCACTAGAGTACTCTACCGACGATCAATGTGTCTCTAACGAATAACTCTTTCGTACTAGCCCCCGAGCAACGAAAATCGTGTGTTTATATACCCCTAAATGTTGGTGGGGAACCGCCAGTGATTTCCATATTAGGAAATTTGACGGTTAGGATTTTCGTTGCTCTGAGGTCGGCAGCTGTGTGCCCTGGGAAAAGGGTAGATTAGAAAGTATCCCACGCAACGCGAGTCAAAGATGATATTAAGAGGATGCAGGTGCAGGATGCACTCCAGTGAGACCGAGCTCCAAATTCCAGAAGAGTAGATAAAATAAGATTAATGAACGCGAGCTTCTAAAAACGGAGAGTTTCTGTATACGTAACAGGGAAAATAAAAGTTTTAAAAACATTTCTTAAATTTAACCAGTTATTTCTTATATTTTTCATTATACAGGGTGTCCCAAAAATGTTGTAATACCTTGAAAAAGGTGGTTCGGGAGGTAATTTGAAACAATTTTTTCCTTAGCGAAAATGTTGTTCGAGGCTTCGTTGAGGAGATATTAACAGAAAACCCCGACCAATCAGAGCGCGCGTATACCGTTGGAGCGGCCGTGATAGCGAAGGCTACGAGCTAAGCGGCCGCATCCAATGTCCTTCGATGCACGTCGAGTCGCTTGTTCGCGTTCAAGCGCGGCCGTTTAGCACATGGCATAGCTTCATGGCATGTAGCGCCACAACACGGAATAGCTTAAACACTACCGCATGTAGAATATATTTATATTCAAATTAGGAGCGGAATTCAAATGGATTAACGCATTGAATCAACGAACCGCCACGTACATTGTTAAAACATTCAACGTGGGTGATCAAGCGTGGGAAAGTCGAAAGTCAGGAGAGAAAAGGGAACGTTCGCTGAAAATACTTAATAGATTCATTATAGGCCGTGTCGAATCGCCGTTTCCGTTGGAATGCATTTTTTTAGAATTTGAGTCGAGTTAGCTTTTGTTCCAGCTCGTAAGATCCTTGAAAATAACATACTCGCGCTGTACCTCGGTTCGCGTTTCCGGCGACTTCTTCAAGAGGGTAATAAGAGGGTAGCCCTGCACAAACATGGCCGCGCGACTCCCACCTCCACCCGACTTGGGGGTGGATCCGAGATCGATGAAGGTCACTAATAGAAGGAGTAGGGCACAACCCCCGATTGGACCAGGACAACCCGAAGGGAGGATCGGGAATCTTCCGGAGAAGGGAGAGACGCAACAGATTGAGCGAGGATTTTCCGGAGAGTTCAATCGTAATCGAACCTCTGGTAACGAACTACGAAACGATTTAAACCAAACGAGTCGACTGAATAAACGTCTTTGCTATTTCCTAAAAGTATTTCGAATTTTTATTTCACGCGCCTCTCAGGGCAGAGTGGTTCAGCGCTCCACGGGCATCTTACCCACGTCAGAAAATTTCCTATCACCGCACGATGCGTTCCGCAACAATATGAACAAAGTCAAAAGAAAGAAAAATAGTTTTCCCCTCACACCTTCGCTAACTGAGGAACATCTAGGGATTTTGATACCTAGATGTTCCCGCAGTTTTAAGGAGAAGGAAGCGTAGTTGTTTTGTTAGCACTTCTTCCCGGACTAAGTAGGCGTACACGTCTACCGCGAATCGTAAAGTCCCTAAATTGTTATTTCTATTCTTGTTCTGTTATTAAAACTTTGTTAATTAAACCGTGTTGTTATTTCGTAATAAGTTCTGTAGGTTAGATTTGGTACATAAATACCTACAATTGGTGACCCCGGCATTCACGCGATAGTTTTATTTCGTGCCCACGCCATTTTTTTTTACGTGTTGTTGTAACACGTGGTCGGACAAAAAGCAATGGAAGCAATGGAAGAGAATAACGACACACAAGTGAACGCGATCGCAAGGGGAGATACCCTAATTTTTGGCCAGATAGGCCAGACTTATGGTTTATTTCGCTGGAAGCCCAACTCCATTCGCGTAACATAAAATCGGACTGTTCGCGTTATTATACGTTAATCAGCCGCCTGACTGAAGATACGCTCGCTGTGGTAGAGAGCGTAATAAAAAACCCTCCAGCCACTGTCAAGTTGGACAAAATCAAATCAGTGCTTTTGGGGCATTACGCAGTGTCACAGGAAGATAAGTTTCGGAAGTTGACGTCGGGCTTGGAATTAGGCAGCAAAAAGCCATCAAGACTGCTAGTGGAAATGTCTGCGCTAGCTGATGATAAGTTAGACCCTGAATATGTGAAAACGCTATGGTTTGACCGGTTACCCAGGGAGATGCAGTTGGCATTGGCAGCTGGAGGAGCGTTGGATAATGAGCATTTGGGCAAGCTAGCTGATAGCATAGCAACGATCCGTCATCACACCACTGGACAGGCCATCGCAGCAGTTGACAGGCATCAGACTGCAAGCAGTGATCAGGGTGACCGAGTGGATGAGTTAGCGAGACAGGTTAGTGAGCTGACCCGTTTAATGCACCAGCAACTAAGGTTCAGAGGACGTTCGCCTATGAGAGGAGAGTCTAGCATTGGAAAGCGGAAAAAATCCAAGGATCGTGGCATGGAAAGAAATGCCAGAGCTAGCGGAATGTGCTTTTATCATGCTCGGTTTAAGTCTAGGGCAACCAAGTGCATCGCTCCCTGTGGGTGGAAGGGAAACCAGTAGTACCATCCAACGTGACGGCAAGTTTTGATGGTATCACCGAATCCCGCCGTCTTTTCATTGTGGATAAGAATACAGGTACTCGTTTTTTGATTGACACTGGCGCAGAGGTGTCAGTTCTGCCTGTAAGCCACCTAGACAGGAAGTATCCATCAAAATTGGTCCTGTTCGCTCAAAATGCAGGCAAAATCCAAACTTATGGAAGACGTAACCTAGTTCTCAATCTTGGTCTACGAAGACCCATTTGAGGACACTTCCATGTGGCCGATGTCCCATATGCCATCATCGGAGTGGATATTCTGGCAGAGCATAACCTCAGCATAAACATCCGGAACAGGAGCATCGAGGACAAAATCTCTGGGCTCGAAGGACCTGCTGAGTACAGAGTGGTAACATTCACCGGCGTTTCCATAGTGGATCAGGGAAGTAAATACTTGTCGTTACTTAACGAGTTCCCGCGCGTTCTAGGGAAAGCACAGTTCTGTACGGTGAAACATCCTGTCCGTCACCATATAATTACTGCTGGGCCACCGATAGTGAAGAGGCCCAGAAGTTTACCGCCAGATCGGTTGAAGATTGCAAGGACTGAATTCCAGGTCATGCTGGACCAGGGAACACGCGGATGGCCGCGGTGTCGCCGCCCACTATCACCACGGAGCCCAACGCGTCGGCCACCCAGTTCGGGCGGTCGGCGACGCGGTATGGCTCCGCGGCGACCGCCAACCCCACACCTAACTCGGCCAGGCAGTGGACAAATAAGTCCTGCGCCCTGGCCGAGTGGTTGAGGTTGGCTTGGAGGATCCGGACCGGGGGCATGAACTTTAGGCCATATCCATGGCCTCCCCCGGGCCGGATCCTCCCTCCATCGCAGCGGGCGATCTCGCCCGCAGCGCCTCAGCCGGCGCCAGTGCCGGCACATCTGCCGCCGGTCGATTGACCGGCGTAGATTCGCCCGAACTCGGGGTCGTCACGCGCACCTTCCTCCCCTGCTTTGGCAGTGGAGGGGCACATTTTTTGGCCCCGAGCCGGTGGTCGGCTGGCCTGCCCAGGTCAGCACAGACCGGGCAGCGCAGGGGCGCCGTGCACTCTCGTGCCCAGTGGCCCGCACCGGCGCACCTGTAGCACCGGTCCCCGCGGTCCGCCTCGAGGGGGCATTTCTGCCGCACGTGCCCGAGCTCCAGGCACCTGAAGTATCGGAGGGCTCGCGCGGGCAAGGCCTCCACTCGGGCGGACGACCAGCCGACGAGCAGGCGGCCAGCCGCCAGGAGGGCCCTCATGGCAGCCGCCGGGCAGCGGAGCTAGACGGTGCCCAGCCCGGACCCGGAACGCTGGATGATGTCGGTTTGGACCTCGTCCACCCGGCACCCGGTTACCGCGGCAACTGCCGCCGCCACGCCGTCGGCCGTGACGGATTCGTACAGGCCGCTAACCCGCGTCTCGGCGGATTTAATCGGCCTGGACACCCTCACGTCCGTGCCGGCGAACAGCTCCGCCAGGCGACCGGCCAGGCGGTCCGCCCCGGCAGCGCTGTCCGGGCCCGGGATCTCCAAAATGGAGGACCCGGTCTGCCCCTTGCGGTACCGGATGCCGGTTACCCCGACATCCCGTAACCGCACGCCAGCGACCGCCTTTGCCATGACCTCTGAATAGGTCATGGCGCTGCCCGGGGCGACGGTGAGGGATACCGCCGCCCTCTTCGGCGCACGCGCCGGACGAACCCGCGGCCCGGTCGGAGCTCCAGCTGGCAGCGCCCCGCGAGAGCGAGAGCGTGCCGCCCCCGCACGCCACTCCTCGCGTCCGAGCACCTTCGACCATGTCTCAGGTGCCGGACGGGTCAGGGAGGGCGCGACAGGCGCGGGCGGAGGCCTCGCCCGGGACGCAGCTCGGGGCAGGCGCGGCACGGGGCCGGTCTCGGCCTGGCAAGCCCGGAGCAGGATGGGCAGCGGCGCCACCCGCTTGCTTCTTCCCGCTCCTCTTCCTGCCTCTCTTCTTTTTCGCGGGCTCCCCGCTGACTGTCCCGGGGCGGCTCCCCACCGCCGAGGGGCCAGGTTGGGAGGGACCCGCAGGAGGGCGCGGCGCGGCCCGCGGCACCCGCTGCGGAGCCTCGCTCGCGGCGGCCACCAGCGAGACCGCCCCCAGGCGCGCCGCGAGGCGCACCTCCATCTCACCGCAGAGGCGACGGATGAGGCCCTCGACGTCCACGCCCGGCGCAAGGGTCGCGCCGCCCATCGCAGGCTTCCGCGACGGACCGGCGGGCGCAGGCCTCGAGGCAGCAGGCTGACTCGACCTCGCCGTCGAGGACGCACTCGGCCGCGAAGGGGGCACCGGCACCGATACCGCCGGATCGACGGGCGGCGGCACCGACGGCACCGCGGCAGGCGCGAGCGGGCCGCGCGCAAGCCGGGCTTCCAGCTCGGTCGACGGGCCCTGAGCTCGGCGACCGTCTGCTCCAGCTCCACCTCCCGGGCCGAGGTCTTGACACGCTTCGCCTGTTCGACGGCAGCGTGTCTGATGGTGGCCGCTGCAATCCGCAGCTGGCGCACCATCGGCCCCTTAAGGTTGTTGGAGCATTTCGTAACCCTCAGGACCGCCTCTGAGCTCTCGAAAATCCGAGAGCCCAGTTCGGCGGTCGGCGCGTGGCGCATCTCCGCCGCCAGCTCCTCTTCGCCCTTAAGGGGCTTGCAGGACCTGGCGATCCGGACGGAGGACACTAAATGTTCCGCGACGTCCATCGCCAGGCACTGCTTCCTCTCGCTGGGCTTTCGCTTAGCGTCGGCGGGGCCGACACAATCCCCAGCAGTAGCGGGTCGACCTCGCTTCCTCCTTAGCGGCGACTGCAGGGAGCGCGCCGATCACACCGAGCTGACTGACCCGTCGGAGTCAGCGCCAGTGTCGGACGCGTCTGCAGCCGCCAGGAGGCGGCCGGAGCGGAGCTCCCGCCTCTCCACCCTCTCCAACCGGACGACGGGCTGCGCGAGAAGCACGTCGCGCACCCTGACACCGGAAGACGCCGCAGAGGAGGAGGTCCCCGCTACAGACGTCTCTTCACCAGGCGCATTGCTGAACCCGGGGGCCTGGTGGTCCACCCCGGGGTTCCCCCAGTCGTAAGATAACGACGCGGGGGAGCCTGGTCGACTACTCCTCACCGCGCCGGTACTGAGGGATCCGACGCCCTCTGCACCGTAAACGCTTAATCCTCGGTTGTCCATGGTCATTGTCAAAGCACCCCATTGCGGGTGGGCGCCGTACCCATGCCTCCAAACTTGCCATGTCGTCAACAGAGGATCCGCCAGATGCCAGCTCACCGCGTTCGCCCTCCGCATCCAGCAAGTCGGTTCTCGCAAGCGAGCGGAGACCCAGGAGCACCACGAGGAGGTGCGGTGAGTAGACTTGACCGGACGCAGCCCGCCGACTTCGCCGAAATTCCCCGCCCAGGAGGACGCCGAAGCGCCACCCTGGTGTAAGGGAATATCAGCTAGGTCGTGGTTTTTGACCCGACCTGGAGGTTTGTGGAAGAGGCATGGTGACCTCGACCAACTGCCCCAGTGCCAGGAAAGCGTGCGTCTAGCCTCATGCTCCCGGAGATATCGACCCTACTGTTACCCTTTACCGGGAGATATCAATTCCCAGCAGCTATCAGACTTCGCGTCAGAGTCGTCTGCGATTTCTACTCCATCCTCAATCTTTGGGTCCATTGAAATAAACAGGACTAATCGTATCTTCTTCGATTCTTGAATTCAACCCACTCGCAAGGCTCACATACGCGTTGCTATCGCCCTGGCTCGTAACACGTATTTTATTAATTAACTTATTTTTGATTAATAACAAATGTGACTAAAGCGTTTATTAAAATAAAATTCGTTCTTTAATAATTATGTATTTGGCTACTGAATATATACATACGCGCAGAAATTGCAAATAATATAAATGTGAACATAATATTATAATGAGTACATGCAATACATGATACAGCAATAGATATTTTTTCAATATATTATAATGTAAATAGCACAACATATAGGACATTCCATGATACTGGAAAATAATGAAATACCGCCGTCATTAGTATTAACCGATGTGCAACACGGGGAGGTTGTCGGTCGGTCTTTGCGCATCATGTGTTTGTATGTGTCTATACAAGCATGCAATAATACACCGTATTTTAATATTCATGAAATATTGAAAAATATTATACATATTAGAAAAACGTTTTCGGACCAGCAAGCCGTTAAGGTCCTCTACAGGATATTTGAAATCTCTTTATTAGAGGTTCGACTGCAAGGAGACAACTCTTTCTACCTCGAAAAGCCTTGTCTTTCTAAAAGGGTTTATTAGCGTATTTTCCAAACTGGTGCCCCAACCCCGTTTTACGCGATGAGTAATTAGTGACGTGTTAAAAGGATTCATAAAATTGGTCGACAAGCAAAGGTCCGCTGCAAAAGTGAACGGGACGTAGTCGTTCGAAGGTTTTTATTAAATAGGGTATTTTACTGTGTTTCCCTTTTGTTTAAAATGTCGTGGAAAGGGAAACAGAACGACTTGCGAATTTTTATTTGGGACGAACGGTTAGTATTCTTCCGCTTGTTTAATCGAACGATACGGACGAAGAGCCAACGGACGATTTTTAAAATGAAGCGAATTTCATCGGATGCTTCTGCCGAACCAACCAATAATTATAAGTTAATATTAGGACACGCGATAGAGTATGCGACAAAGCGTTTAAAAGACAATAGTGTAATTCCGCGACTACTGACCGAATCACCGCCACCTGAATCAAGGGAAATTGGAAATGAAATATACCGCAAGATACGCAGCATGATAGAAGAAATGGTTCTAATTGAAGAAGAGGAGCATGTTCACCACAACGAAACGGACGACAGGGAAGAGGACAATAATATCGAAGAATTGATGGAACCCAATGATGATGAAGAATCATACGAATCACCTGAGAAAACCATGCGCGTAGAAGTGCCGTTTGACATTAAAGTGAAGGCTGTGACGGCATTACAATTATATCCGACTTGGAATTGGAAAACGGTGCGGAGTAAGGTCACCAAACAATTGACGTCCTCCAGCTTGTTAAAAAAGTGGAAGAAAGTAGTGGAGAACAATGGCAGCGTTAGAGATAAGTATATCTTTATTAATAATTGGACGTATGACAGATTCGTAGATGCACGTTTTTTAAAGCATCAAGTCGCTAGACGTTGTTTACAACAATGGGCAATGCAAGCGGCTAATCAATTCTTATCAGATTTTCTTCATTTTTCAGCCTCACATACATGGGTCACTAAATTCAAACTCCGAAATAGAATTACTCAACGCAAAGTTACCCGTTTTGTGAGCAAAAAAGATACGCTAACATTTCAGGATACTCTTCAGGCAGCGCAAGTTTTTCAGGATCAGGTACGCGATGTAATACATTCGACGATAGGCTAGTTATAAATACGGATCAAACTGGTTGTAAATATAAAATAGAGTTAAAGCGCACGTTGTCATTCAAGGGAGAGAAAATTACAGAGGTTGCTACGAGTAGTTTAAATAAGATGACTCATTCATGTACCGCACAGTACGCGATTACATTTTCTGGAGAAATATTACCAACAGTTTTCATTTGTTTACAAGAAGCGGGTGGCAGCTTTGGTCCGCGCGTGGAAGCGAGTGTACGGGAGCAAATGGAAATTTTTGGTAACGTTTTCGTAATGTGTACAAAATCGGGGAAATTACAATCGGACACATATGAACAATTTTTGGACACTATTATTAAACCGTACGTTGGTCGAAAGAAGTTTTTACTTATTTTAGATTCTTGGAGTGGTCAAACTAATCCATCCTTATATGACAGCAAATTCCGTGACCCAACATTAAATAATACTCCTACATGCACTTTGAAAGTAATACCGCCTAAATGCACACCGTTATGCCAACCCTGCGATGTATACTTTTTCCGTCAAGTTAAAAATTTCATTGCCAAATTACAAAATGTCCAGACACTAATTTCCGAAAATAGAGACATATCAGATCGAGCGAATATTATCAAAACACACGCCATTATTCACAACCAGTTGTCTGCGCCTATATTTAAGGACATGCTATTATATGCATGGTATGCGTCAAAATTATCCAGCAAAAGGAAAGTATTTTGTAATGTTAATCAGGTTTGTTTTCCCATTAATCTAAAAGAGATGATATGTAGTTGTAATAATCCGTGTTTTATTAAATGCACGTGGTGTTTCTGCGGCTTTTGTTTTATTTGCTTTTATGATAATATGCATATAAAGAATTGTCCGAAACAGGCAAATGCACAGGAACCTCGAATTTAACAGCGATTCATTAATACATATTTCCATTTTTATAGGTATGCTTGCTATGCTGTTTATATTTTACTGCGTAGTGTATATGTATCTTATTATTTAATCAAGCAAATAGGGTCTTTCGTGTTTCAAGTTGACATCATTGTCGTAGGGTGACGTTGGTGATACTGGCGCGTGTATGGGTTATGTTCTGTTTGAATAAATCTTAGTACGTCGTTTGAAGAAGTGAAAAAAGGCTAACATCTTTTACACATCCCATCCGTGCATTATATTTGCAATTAGAAGAACCAAATATATCAATCTGCTATTATCAGGTTATGGGCCCAGGGATGCGGGGTAGTGTAAACTAAAAAATATATAGTGCTCGAAACTCGAAGACTGAGTAACCATTAGTGTGTGATGTTTGAGGTTAGGACTGAACTTTTCATTTTACGCGAACACGTGGGAAAGATGGCTGAAGAAAACAATGAAGATGTAGTTGCGTGCCCGAAACTCGATGGGACAAATTTCTACGAATTTCTATAGAGAACAAGTGTCTGGGTTTGCTTATCAGGTCAGTAAGTGATGCTTATCATGATATAATTGAAGACTGTATTACAGCAAAAGAGGCTTATGATAAATTGACTAAAGAGTGCACCAACTATACAACACATAGCAGAATTTTCAGATGATTTGGTAAGGGTAAAGAAGACAGATAATGTAACTATGCAAGAATACATCAATCAGATTAATTCTCACAATAAGTTAAAGGAATCAAAGCAGATAATTTTACCTGACTCTGCCATAGCAGGTTTGTATCTAAGAGGTCTAAGGCATAACAAGAGATATGAAGCTTTTCTCCATTCCATCGAATTAGGTGAAAGTGAATTCACGACAACCAAGATTAGAAGTAAATTAATTCTGGAAGAAATGCGTGAGAAATCTGTTAAAGAGAAAGAAGAGGAAACTGCTATAACCTTAAAGGTACAGACCAAGCACAAATGTAATAAGAAGAAAAATTTCCATAAGAAGAACGAAGTGAGAAAGGATGACGAAGACAAGAAGGAAGAATCAAAGAAGCCTGAAATCAAATACCAAAGAATAATTTTTTGTTATGTTTGTGGCGGAAAGGGCCATATGGCAAAGGAATGTTCCAAATTAACAGAAGAGGAACTGAACAAAAACAGAGCAAAGAAGACTGAGAAGAAAAGTGAAGCAAAAGTAGTAACAAGACCTTATAAAGCTTTGTGTGCTAGAACATCAAATAATGATATGAAGAGAGATCAAGGTATTTGGTTACTGGATGGTGGTGCCTCAGATTTCATGACTCCAAGAAGAGATTTACTTAAGAGTTTCATACCAATGAAAGGTGAATATTTCTTCAGAATGTGGTGGGTATGATTTAGACATTCCAGATGTTTCATATATTCCTGGTCTGCAGGATAATCTGATGCCACAAGGTGTATTTCAGCGAAAGGGAATGAAAATTGTTAGCTATGGTGAAAATACTAACATCTATGATAATGCTGAAGTATTTCTCAAAGGGTATCTAATAGGTACATTGACATTCATCACCACAGCGGGCAGTGAATCTATTGATGAGCTAAAAAAGCGATATGTTTCGGAAGAAAGGAAGTTATCTTACGTTTCCACAGATGTATGACATAACCGATTGGGTCACCTGCATCAAGAGGCTCTTTTGAAGATTCCATCAATTGCTGAGAAGGGAAATGTCAAAATGGGAAAAGATTGTGAAACGTGCATCAGAGGAAAAATGAGAAGAAGTACTTTTCCAAAAGAAAGAGAAAGCAGAATAACAGGACTACTTGAAAGAATTCATTCAGACGTAGCAGGCCTCAATAAAACCACAGTTTCTAGGAGGAAGAAGGTACTTTGTGACTTTTACTGATGACTACTCAAATTTCATCACTGCTTTTGTTATGAAGAGGAAGAATGAAGTATTTGAGCTTTTCAAAAAGTATCAGAAGAGAGTTGAATTACAACTAAGTACGAAAATAGTTGAATTTCAATCAGAGAATGGGACAGAATATGTGAATGAAGCTTTATCTGAACATCTTGATGCTTGTGGAATTTTACACAGGAGGACAATTCCAGGAACACCATCCCAAAATGGAAAGGCTGAAAGATTAAATTTAACATTGATAAACTCAGTCAGATGTTTGTTAATTAAATCAGGATGTCCGCCAAGTTTTTGAGCAGAAGCATTAGACACAGCAAGTTATCTGAGAAATTACTGTCCGTCATCCAGCATCGGAAATAAAATTCCTTTTGAAATCTGGAATAGCAGACCATTGACTTTAAATGACCTGAGACATCTCAGAGTTTTTGGGTGTCAGGCATGGGCTGCTGTAATAAATGGAGAAAAGTTAGAAGACAGAGCTGAAGAATGTATTATGTTAGGCTATCCGAAGGGTCAAAAAGGGTACAAACTATGGAGCCTGCAGAGGAAAAAGGTGATAGTTAGTCGAGATGTACACTTTAATGAGAAGAAATTCCCTTTCAAAGAAATGAAAGCCTTAAAATAAAGAAGAAAATAGTCAGAGACAATTGGGTAGAAGATTCAAGCTCTGATGAGGAAATTCAATACAACTTCCATCAAGAAGGAAGAGAAGAAGAATACGAGGAAGATGACCTTGAAGAGGAAGAAAACGCTAATAACATCGACGAAGAAGAATATTATTCTGGGGAGGAGATCAGTAGTGCTGAATCTGTAACCAGTGTGTCGGACAATTTGACAGAGATAAGTAATATTCCGGAAGCAGGAGAGGGTCAAGAAGAAAGAAGAGAAGCGGATGATGGACCAAGGCGTTCGGAAAGAGAAAGGAAAGAAAAAGCTCCATGCAAATTAGGGTGTTGCAAGTTAGTGAAGGCAGTGCTAGAAGAAGTTTGCATTCCAACTACAGTAAAAGAAGCTTTGAGTAGTCCACAAGCCCAAGAGTGGAAGGATCTTATGAACGAAGAAATGAGTGTTGTGAAAGAATACGAAACCTGGGAAATAGTCAAGAGAACCCCAGAGATGAATGTAATAGGGTCCAAATGGGTCTTTGCTGTCAAAGGGATCATCTTGGAAAAGTGGTCAAATATAAAGCAAGGTTGGTAGCCCAAGGGTTTAGACAGATTGCTGGTGTGGATTTTGAGGAAACCTATAGCCCTGTTATGAGGAGACGTTGCCTCAGAATTCTCATTGTCATTGCTGTGGAGAATAGTTGGGAAATACATCAGGTAGATGTTGTAGCTGCTTATCTTAACAGTCCCCTTGACATACCAGTATACTTGGAGCAGCCTTTCCAATATGAAGAGAAGAATAAGAAGTCATTTGTCTGCAAATTAAAGAAGAGCTTATACGGATTAAAACAATCAGGCAGGAATTGGAACAGTTATCTGCATGTTTACCTTCATAAGATAGGGTTGATTCAACGTGAAAGTGATCCATGTGTCTATTATCAGCATTATCATTATATTATCATTATATTATCAAGTTTAAGTCGTTGATTTCAGCAGAAATCATGATAAAGGATCTGGGTCCAGCCTCGCTAATTCTGTCGGTGAGATTGTCAAGAAACGATGACGGAAGTATCAAGATTGATAAAAATAACTATGTAAATAAAGTTTTAGAAGAGTTCGAAATGGAAAGGTCTTATGGCCATCCTGCTCCTTTGCCAAGTAAGGTGGAGAAGCGAGAACCCCAAGATGAAGTGAATAAGTTTGATGATACAACGTACAGGCAAGCTCTATTGGTTGCATTTTGTATGCTGCTGGTGGTACGAGACCTGACCTGGCATTTGCTGTGTCAAAGCAAAGCCAGTATTGTGAGCGTCCAACTAAACGAGATTGGAAGAATGTGGAGCATATACTGGGGTATATGAAAACTACAAATGAATATGGGATTCATTATTCGAAAAGTGGAAATCCTATTGAAGTATATGTGGACGCTGACTGGACTGGTGACCCCACAGATGCTGTGTCAGTAAGTGGATACGTTGTAAAATTATCAAATGGTGCCATAAGTTGGCGGAGCAAACTATGCCAAAGAGTTCCAATACGGGAGGGGAGGAGTTAGCACTCGTCGCAACCTCAACCACACATTCAGAGTATTATGCTCTCTATGAACTAACTATCGAAATTGAATGGCTAATCCAATCGATGACGGAGTTGGGTCAGGAGAAATTTGTGAAAAAGTCGGGGAAGATTCACGTCGATAACATAGGAGCTATTAAGATTGCTATGAAGGAAGATCACTCAGAGAGGACGAA
The DNA here is from genome assembly GCF_026283585.1 of Hylaeus volcanicus. Lineage (NCBI taxonomy): Eukaryota > Metazoa > Arthropoda > Insecta > Hymenoptera > Colletidae > Hylaeus > Hylaeus volcanicus. The sequence continues at coordinate 97,178 of NC_071984.1, read as the reverse complement.
GAATATCAATGTGAAGTTTCACTACATCCGACAGCTAGCCAAGCAAGGTGTAATTGAGCTGGTCCATGTTCAATCCAACGCAAATCAAGCAGATTTGTTAACAAAGTCGCTGACAGGGGCAAAGACTAGATCCCTTGCAAGCTCCATGGGAGTATTTGCGTAAACTGATGTGGTGGATACATTTTTTGTTTTTTTGTTTGTTCGCAGACGAGAAGTAGGATTAAAGTAGTTGTAATCATTTAACTCATTTTTATTTTATTTTTACTGTTTTGTTTTAACGTTAAAATTTTATATATATCGTTTAAGCCATTTAACCATAATACCATAATCCTTCATGGTGTTAACAAATAGTATTGATATGAAACGAGTTTTGAAGAGATAGAAGAGAAATACCTGTTTGAGGGGAGGTCTTAGTAATGCAAACAGGTGTGTTTTCGTGTTTCAAGTTGGCATCATTGTCGTAGGGTGAGGTTGGCGATACTGGCGCGTGTATGAGTTTATGTTCTGTTTGAATAAATCTTACTACGTCGTTTGAAGAAGTGAAAAAAGGCTAACATCTTTTACACATCCCATCTCTGCATTATATTTGCAATAAGAAGAACCAAATATATCAACCTGCTATTATCAGATAGCCAACAAATATATCAATCGAAAGGCTAAAACCAGCTTTCCAAGAGTCGTTCGATAGTGACGTTCCAAAATAGAAAACGTATCCGGCGCGAAAAGTAACTTTTGCGAGAGTGTTAAGAATTTGTGGACCCCCCCCCCCCCCCCCCCCGGGGGGGGGAGTGATGTCGCACATAGTGTAAATAGCAAGCGCCATCTAGTTTTAGTTAGGTTAAGTATTTTTAGTCACTAGTTGTAATTCTTTGTACATAGTAGTTGGTAAGCCTTATGTTAGACGCGCTCCTGCGTAGCTTCTAAAAGAACGCGCGCTCAGAAGCAAAAGAGTATTCATAGAGAATAGACGCAAGCGCAATAAATAAGAGTTTTTATTTATACCCGCGAACTTCCACAGAACTCTGCCTTACCCCTCGTGTGTAGTTCCGCTACAGGAGTGTCGCTGCGCTAACATTATTAGAGAGTTTTCTCTAACTCAGACAAGGACAGAGAGGGCGATACAACAATTGCAGGAGAGACGAGGACAGGACGATTAGGCTAGCATGATTTTTTCCCCAGGATATTGCTTCTTTGCTTCAATATCTTGGAAAAACTTTGTTGCAGTGAAATCTTGATGATTTGTATGGCAATATGGCTGCTTCGCTATCGCGCTTCCCGTTGCGGCGCTGCCGCCGTCTTGTTTGCTGTTATTATATCGTTAGTCTATACACGGTGTTCTACATGGTTTAGACCAGGGATAGCCAACTGTTTTTGCCCCTGGGCCGGTTGGAAAAAAATTATTTTCACGGTCTGGACGAAATATTAAAATTGAAAAATGTTAAGCAAAACACTTATTTCTTTAAGTAAACAAAATTTTATTATTAAAGTTGTTTATGAATAATTGTAATTAAATCGGTTAGTATAAGGTCTTCCGAAATAAGGAACTAACAATAAGCAGTATCTTTTACATCGCAACTTTCGTCCAGAGCTATTGGATAAAAATTGGTAGATTTTTAATTATTTAATAACTGATTCACGTGACGATTCAAGCGGTAACCAATAAATGAAATGCATGCATTGCAGCAAGAGGAAATCATTTTGAAAAGTGTTTGCAATAAATAAGTGTTAACAACATATGTAAATGTAAATAAATGAGAGGAAAGGCGGAAACTCTTTTGTTTCTTTTTTCACGATTTTCTCGAAAACTGAGCATAAACGAGCAAATCACATAACGTTTTTTTTCTTAGTTTTTCGGTGCCCAATACGCCCCGCAGTTTAGACATTTAAATTAGGGACACCCTGTATATACAGTGGGTGTAGAATGTATTCGTACACCGACCAATTTCCCAAAAAACATTTGTGTGAAATTGTAGTTTCTTAACTTCATTTTTTATAATCAATGATATTTTACATATTCTCGGAAGTCTCTAACAAGGGAAGGTCCGGAACAAGCGATCCGGACGAGCGCTTTTTGAACGAGACCGGGCTCAAATGATGGGGGCTGATGAGCATAAAAAAAGCGCAAAACATTAGGGGTATCTGGCCAGCCGTTTTTATAAAAAATGGCTTTAAACATTTACAGACCACTAGAATCTAGATATACGAAAACATTGAAGTTCTTAACAAAAGCTGTTGTAGCTGCGGGCGTTACGCCGCTGGTTCATGTTCAGAGTTCGTGGGTTCTCGAGACTCAGTAATAGAAAACTTTTTTTTTCAACTGCATTTCTATTTCTTATTTCACTTTTTACTCACTGCTATATAAATAATATATAATAATTGCAAATAATATTGATGTGAACATAATATTATAATGAGTACATGCAATACATAATATAGCAATAGTAGAAGTAAACATACAAATGTATGGGATGTGGCGTATTTACTATTAATAAATTATTATCAATATTAATATTGTAACGGTCGAGATTGTCGGCGGGGTTGTGTGTTGGTTCGCGGCAGGACTTGAGACGCCGAATCCGCGGGCAGAGCGCCTTGCTAGGCAGCGATTTGAAAACGCGACGGTTCAGAGATAGGCTCGCAAGGGTGGCTACTCCAGGTTTCACCGTGCAGAGTTTAGGTGGTCAGCGTTGTCGGCTGTGCCACACTTGTGCATAGACTTTTCCTACAGAGTTCCCCTTATCGGGCCGGAGACTGCTGGTTTTGCCGAGTAGGGTGAAGAGTCAGTTTTGTCCGCTGTGTTCTACGCCACTACCTGGTTCACTAGCCTTGGTCTGTCTTACTCTCAGACTGCTTGACTGCAAAAACGTTGCCCTTTTTGTAGGCGAGCACGGACCATGGAGAGTACAAGTTTTATGGTTCTTCGGCGCTACCTGACAAGACACTCTGCACCGCGTCTAGCTTCGAGCGTACGTACGGGGTTTCCCCCCCCCAGGGTGATGTCGTTACGGGTTCCGTGCAGGGGCGACGCGCTACAATATTAATATTATTATTAATAAAAAATTGTAGTCCACATCCTATACTTTATAATTCTTACATATTATTTATGTAGCAGTGAGTAAAAAGAGAAATAAGAAATAGAAATGCAGTTGAAAAAAAAATTTTCATTACCGAGTCTTGAACCCACGAACTCTAGAACATGAACCAGCGACGTAACGCCCGCAGCTACAACAGTTTCTGCTGTAAGATAGATATAGTCCAAACAACATGTACTAGTATTTGTACGATTCTTATGACGAACCATTTACAATAGAGTTTGTAACGTAAACACATTAGTTTATTTCTCCGTACGAATTAGAAAACATCAAATTTCCAGGAAAGTACTTTTAAAAAAGGCTGTAATAGAGGAATGGAAGAAGATCCAACCTCGAATAACTAATAATTTAGCTAATTTAATGCTTAGAAGAGTTGCAATAACAATTAACGAAGATACTCTTCAATGATGCGATAAAGTTCGGCTCGTGGTGCCGTGCCCGTTCCCTGGCCTCGCAGTGTCAGTTCGCTAGGTCCCTCCGACCCCTCCTACGCGGGGAGATGACACTTTCAAGTGGGTTGTGAGTAGAGCTGTCGGAGACCGAATAAAGACCGAATATTCAAGCGGCTTTCAAGCCGAGTCAAACCGGCACCCGATTTCCGAGCCGAGTCAGTCGATTAATTTTAATTATTCGTGTAATGTAAATTCTACATATCACGCTGTTACACAGCAGAAAAATCTTAAATTAGTCGATATTATATCGTGTTTGGTACCATTTTCATCAGTATAACATCAGAAATTCAGTAGTGCAATTTGTTTCTTTAACTTTTATAAAACACAACAAAAAGTGAACATATCATGACAAACATTTCACACTTTATTGCTCGGACCTTTTAAGGTTCATCGTGGGATAAAGTCGACACACGTACGCTTTGGATGGTTCCACCCTTGGTTTATGGCTTTCAGTAATCACCCAATTTCACTTCATATGCTTCGTATCATTACGGGAGTAACGCAGATGGATTCTTTACGTTTTCCTGATGAAAGCTACTAAACACTATGTAAATCGGACTATTTTTAACGAAGATAGGCAAAAAGCGTACAAATCATTTTTTTCGTATAATTTCCTTCTAAATAATCCGAATTGTATCGTGTCTGGTACCATTTTCATTGAGATAACATAAGGAATCGATTGGTAATACATCCGTTAAGATCCGATAAGAAATACGGAAAATGGCAGTTGACCTTCTTTGGGTCTAGTTTGCTACGTCCTTTTTATGATACCATTGTTGCCCGGCGGCGGACTAAGATGTGTACTCGGAAAAGCTTGAAACCATTCGAGTTGCCCCGTTCTTTCGAGCCGCTTGGTTTTTTCGGACCGCTCGATTCTATTTGGGTAGCTTGAAAAATTCATGTTACTTGGTTTCAAACGTGTCGTTTGTATCTTTCAAGCTACTCGGTTTTTTCAAGTACTCGACTCGGCTTGATTTTTTCGCGTACTTGAACAGCCCTAGTTGTGAGCCGAATGTTACACCATAATATGATTCTATCCAAGATATCGGCGAGATACTCATACAAATAATAATTCATCGATAAAACTTTCTTATTTTAGACTTTTCTTTAATTAAATTTTTACCGACGTATTCGTGAGATTTTTCTGATTTCAATGATACAACATGAAATGAAATGAAATGGAAGGAAATTAACAGAAATGCTATCATGTTCATAACAATCTGAAAGAATGACAAAACTTTCATGTTTTAAACAATTATTTGGTAGAAAATAGGCAACGAACGTATATATTGTAGCCTGTTTATTGGATCAATGATAATTTTGTATTGCATCTTGTATAATAAATGAATAATTTTCGGCAAAATTTCTGATGCCAACAAACTCATCGGGATTTAAACTTCCTTTTGAATATTTCAAATAACTACTTCCATTTTTTGCTATGAAATTATGGACTTGCAATTGCAACATGTTGTTTTCTAATTCATTAAGAAATGCTGGTATTGAATATTCTATAGGCTCTAAATTAGATCTATCGGTACTTGTCCATTTGTTGCATGAAATAGGTACAATCGAATGATTTTCAAATATACCTTGCAATTGTTTACGAATGGGATTAAAATTGCTTCATTTGAAACATCACAGAGCATATTTGATAACATTTCTTTATATATTCATGGAAAATTACAAGATGTAGGAATTAATTTTTGCAGTTTGGCACCATGAAGCATTAACTTTACATTTTGATGCATTACACATACACACACAGAATGTGTTCCACAGGTTCCGACTATTACATATTCTTTTGGACGAAGCTGAGCAAATTTACTAAAACCAATTTTTATAGATGGACTTTGTTCTTTAAAAAGCAAAAAACGACAAAAATCACAATTTTTTAGCATTAACCCTCCGGCACCGGGCCTGGGTCATTTTTCCGTCGTTTTCCGAAGTTCCATTCCTCTGTGATCGAGAGTGTCGAGCCATGCGTTTACATTGTAACTCGATCCGTAGCAATCAGCTCTCCCCACTATTCTAACTGTTAGCGACAGAAATGTTTCGAACTTGCAAAAGATTGCAAAAGAAGTAGTTTTCAGGACAAAATATTAACAAAAACAATTGGTTACGAGGCATTATTAATATGATTATAATGTTTGCATATAAAAATTTGATCTTAAGCCTTCTTTTGTAGAGCGTATGGACTTGGATTTCGATGCCTGAATAGTGACCCGGCTCCGTCGTTCGTGCGACCGCCCGGTGTCCGGGGGTTAAATTGTAAATAACAAGAAAACGGAACTAATTCTGTGTAATAATCATTTTATCATCGTTTCCCTATACATATGTATTTTAGCATGTTATCTTCTAACAATTCCCCATATTCCAAAATAATTTTAATGTAAAAATGAAATACAAGTATAACATAGTTTTAAAAATATGTTGCTTATTTCCCATTATTAAATTTATATTTATAGATACAATATACAGACAATATAGAGTTCTCTCGCAATGCGAATAGTAAAACGCTACAAGGTTCGGTCCGATATATCGGCTCTGGCACTTCTCGTCAGTGCAGGAAGGGCCGATATATCGGCCCCCAGCACTGAAAGAGTTAAAAGAAAAATGTATGACCGCGGGCATTTTTTAAACTTACTACGATACTGAACCATACTGAAAAGCGTCTTTAGACTACTGGCACAACACCGCAGCAAAGACGACAGCAGCGCTGCAGTGGACAGCGCGATAGCGAAGCAGCCATATTGTCATACAAATTTTTTGCCAGCTATCTAGTAGTTCTCCTACTGTCCGTTGGTGGTGCCAGCTTACTATATAGTAGTTCACCTCCTCTCCGTTAGTGGCGCTAGTTTACCTCCTGCGCACCCTTAACCCTTTGCTTACGGCAGTATGCGCCGCGGGAGTGACGCCACTGAACAGGGCATCGCGCCGCGAAATGTGCCGCACCCATACACACAGGTCATCCCGCGGGCCCCGCGGTCAGCTATAGTTGGACTCGTACACACAGGACGTCGCGCGGCCGCCGACTATAGTCGGCACCCGTCCACACAGGTCGTCACGTGGCCGCCGACTATAGTCGGCATTCGTAACGAAAGGGTTAAGGCTGTGCAGGAGCTAAACTAGCGCCACCAGCGAAGAGCAACGGAGAATAGGTGAACTACGAAACAGTTTTTCGCGTTTTTTATGCACAATAATGAAAACAAACACATAATGATTACGCATTTCGTAATCAGGGGAAGTAAATCTATCGACCTATCAAGCGTTTGATTCGAAAATTTTGATAAAAAAAAAATTTGTTCCCTAAAAACATATTTTTATCATACTTTAAAGGTGAAATTGCAAAATCGGGCATTGGAGTGACATGCGGAGTGATGTAAAGAATATTTCAGAAAATGAATCGTGAGAAAATATTGCTTCTTCGCTTCAAAAAACTTGATGAGCTTCGTTGCTGTGAAATCTTGATGATTTGTATGGCAATATGGCTGCTCCGCTATCACGCTGTCCACTGCAGCGCTGCTGTCGTCTCTGCTGCGGTTGTTGCGCTAGTAGTTTAATACGCTTTTCATCATGGTTCAGTATCGTAGTAAGTTTAAAAAATGCCCGCGGTCATACATTTTTCTTTTAAGTAGGTGTGTATATATAGAAATTGGTAAAACAACATTATGTACGTGTAAACTAACTTGGATTGATTACAATAGATTGAAAAAATTGTCTTTTGCGATGATGAAAAAAGTAGGTATAGCTAGTATGAACGTAATAAGATAGACAAAAGCATACGCATAATGAAGTATAAGTGTTATTGAAGAAGAATAAATGGTAAAAGTGTAGTAGTAAAAAAAAATATATATACATGTCGAATAGAGTAACCTCCTCGAACTACTGGAATTACCTAATTCTATATTACATCTATAAATATAAATTTAATAATGGAAAATAAGCAATATATTTATAAAAATGTTATACTTGTCGGAACTACTTTCAAAGATGTTTATTTTTCGACTCGAACAATCCATCTGACTCGTTCCTTTTCGGGGCCCGTACACGTATCCTCAACACACACATTCTGACACCTATCACTCTGTACATTAGCCAATCATTCGTGCTTGTCACCTGTCGCTCGATCTCATTCGTTCACATTCATTCGGCGCGCATTTCGCACACATTTCAACATTCACTCGCTACATACTTGTATTTGATTTTTACATTAAAATTATTTTGGAATATGGGGAATTGTTAAAAGATAACGCGCTAAAGTACAGGCGGCCTCACCGGGGCGTGCCTGCATACAATATCGGCCCAAGTGGCCTGATCATAAATTAAACTAAACTAAACTAAGCTAAAACTACGTTACAATGTACTTATGCCTATCCTTGATTGATTGCTTATCTTTATTCAGTGCTTAAGGTTTAAATACATTCCTTGTTACACTACTAAGTGCTTCTTGTATCAGTATTAATCTCACATTTATGCCTATTAAAATAAAAAATAAAATTTTAATTTTATATATTTTCTTTTATTTGTTGGTAGATTTTAGTTAACTGTATTTATTTCTTGTAACTGGATTCCATGAAAAACGACGAACAAATCTTTCAATTTTTATTTATCTTCGGCGGAATTCGAACTCACGATTTTCGAACTACAATCGCAACCTGCTTCCTCACTTACCCATAAACGACTTTGCTAAGCCGACTCATATTTTAGCCTTATATGGTGACTCGCATTAATATTCGGATACTTTTTAAAATACAATTCCTTCTTTTGAAATTGGTCTCAATGACTTGAATTTTTTTTTGAAAAGTTAGAAGAATTAATTTTCTAGGTAATTCTGAATAGTTCCAAATATTACATACATATCACATCTCATATGTACAAAAAATATTGTATTCCTAATATTGAATAAACATTTTGTTTTACATGTTCAAACATATATTCTGTTGCAAATATTATATAAATATGTGTTTTATCTACAGAAAAAAATATTCTGTTGCGAATATTAAATAATGATTGTATGCCCAGATAGCACAGGAACAGGAACGTCTTATGTACGTCCATGGAACGTCCGGTGCTGGACATTCCCAGAACGTTTTCTGTACGTTCTCTGTACGTCCATGGGGGCCGGTGCTATCTGGGATAATAATATTAATTAATTAATATTAATTTACAATTGTAAATAGTGTATTTTATATTCGGAAAAAAATATTCTGTTCTACATATTGAATAAATATTATATTATAAAGAATATTAATAAATAATATTTATTTTGTTTAAAAAAAAGTATTTTTCCCTAAATCTAGAAAGTTCAGAGCGGACGTCCCTGGGACGTACAGAATTTAGGTCCCATGGACGTTCGCAGGACGTTCCGGCCGGACGTCCGACAACGGACGTCGGATGTTTGGACGTAAACTGGACATGAAATGGACGTCCATGGGTCGTCCGGTGCTATCTGGGAATGGTATGATAAAAAAGACGTAACGAACTAGACCCAAAGAAGGCCGACCATGATTTTCCGTATTTCTTATCGGATTTTAACGGATGTATTACCAATCGATTCCTTATGTTCTCCCGATGAAAACGATAGCAGACACGATACAATTCGGATTATTTAGAAGGAAATTATACGAAAAAAATGATTTGTACGCTTTTTGCCTGTCTTCGTTAAAAATAGTCCGATTTACATAGTGTTTAGTAGCGTTTTCATCAGGAAAACGTAAGGAATCCATCGGCGTTACTCCCGTAATAATACGATGCATATGAAGTGAAATCGGGTGATTACTGAAAACCATAAACCAAGAGTTAAACCATCCAAAGTGCACGTGTGCCGACTTTAACTCATGACGGACCTCAAAGGGTCCGTGCATTAAAATGTTTGTCATGATATGTTCACTTTTTGTTGTGTTTTATAAAAGTTAAAGAAACAAATTGCACTACTGAATTCCTGATGTTATACTGATGATAAAATAATTTTTTGGAAAAAAATTTAACCGACTTCGAAAAAGGTGCAGTGAAAAGCATGAAATAATTTCTAGTTAATTTATATGAATACGCACTAGGTCTAGATATAATTGCTTAAAAGTATGGGAAAATGCAGTGAAAAGCATGAAATAATTTCTAGTTAATGTATATGAATACGCACTAGCTCTAGATATAATTGCTTAAAAGTATGGGAAAATGCAGTGAAAAGTGTGAAATAATTTCTATTTAAACTTCATTGTTATTCACCGTCGTTTGATGAATTTGGTTAAATTATTCAATACATCATATTAAATGCAATGCACATTTTTCGGAGGCGGCGCAGATGTAAAAAATTTTTAATTCCGGTTTGGGTTAGCTTTTGGTAGAGGCGGCAATATTGAATGCTGTCAATGTATATATGTTTATTGTCTATGTGGAATTAATAGTTAATGTATATAGTATGTACACGGAAATCTAGTTTAAGTAGATTTGGAGCTTTTTTGGCGGGGAGGGGCGGCAAAATTGATTACTGCTAATGTATAAACTCTCCCCATGCAAATACTGTATGAATATGAATACGTATAATAGCAATAATTACAGTTCATATTTTTTGTTCCTTCGACAGATAGTTAAACTAAATTTGGTATTTTTGTCTGTAGGTAGTTGTTCGGTATCTTTGCTCGAACAGAATTTTGTCGAGTTGACAGAATTAACGTAAGAAATTTCCCAGTTCGCAGACGAAACAAATACCGATGTCTAAAGGAAACAATGATTTTTATGTGAAACTGATGAATCACAAGAAAGTCAAGAAGTCTCGCAGTTCGAAACAGACGAAGCACGAAACTTTGTAACATATTTCTCGCATGCGACGATGACGATTACGTGACGTATGTCAGCGGTGACGCTCTATGTATTCCCATCTTCGGAGAACAATTTGGACGCCAAAATTACCAGGCGTTTACGTCTCTCCGCACCACGTCGCTCTCCGTGGTGGCCAACATTGTCAGAGAGACAGAAGAGAGAGAGAGAGACAGGCGAATCGTGTTGACGTATATCGATCTTTTTGGAATACAGACAGTCCTCGATAATTCGCTAGGACGGTAATTTTACAGTATGCGCCGCCTCCGAAAAATGTGCATTGCATTTAATATGATGTATTGAATAATTTAACCAAATTCATCAAACGACGGTGAATAACAATGAAGTTTAAATAGAAATTATTTCACACTTTTCACTGCATTTTCCCATACTTTTAAGCAATTATATCTAGAGCTAGTGCGTATTCATATACATTAACTAGAAATTATTTCATGCTTTTCACTGCATTTTCCCATACTTTTAAGCAATTATATCTAGACCTAGTGCGTATTCATATAAATTAACTAGAAATTATTTCATGCTTTTCATTGCATTTTTTTCGAAGTCGGTTAAATTTAATTCCAAAAAATTATTTTATTTCACTCTTTTTAGTGGCAATCTATAACCAATAGGTTTCATGCAATAACAATAATTATGAGCAATATACAAGATGACCCAAAAACGTTGGAGGTCCTTGAAAAGGGTGGTTCCGAGGGGTGGGGCGATTTGAAACAATTTTTCCTTAGCGAAAATGTTGCTTGAGCCTTTGTTAAGGAGATATTCCAGAAACAGAAACTCTCGACCAATCAGAGCGCGAGTATGCCGGTGGAGCGCCTGCGGTAGCGTAGGCTTCGCATTTCAATGTCTCCTTAACGAAGCCTCGAACACCATTCTCGCTAAGGAAAAATTGTTTCAAATCACTCCCCCAAAACACCCCATTCAAGAACATCCAACATTTTTGGGACACCCTGTATTGTTGCAAATTGGATTATCAGGAATACATGTGAAAGAATTGATTGCGTTTGGTAAATTCCTTATTGAGCTACACCAGAGCATAGCAATTTTGCACCAACAATGGTTTCAAACAATGGAAGTGTCCATACATTTTTGCAAATGAGAACATCACGAATTCATCTATCATGAAATGCGGAAAATTCCATCTCGATCTGTTAATTCCGTGCCGAGTTTCAGCAAAGAAAAGGAATTTTTCAATAGGAATAGTTATAAACAATTAAAAAAATCATAAATTTTTGGAAATGTGATCATCGCGAAAACCTGTACAGCAGCAAAATGTAAGGGATTTCATTGATTTCAGGCCAAACATACGTGAAATAGTACGCTCTTTGCGATCAAAAGTGACATAAAGTAGTAAAAAACAAACTAAGGACAAATGTTTTGTTAAGGGACTAAATGGAAATGCTTTTCCAGATGCAAGAAGTTTCAATCTGATTAGTCCATCCGTCTCGGAGTAAGAAGCAAGACAAAATTTTTCTGTTTTTTAAAAAAAAACGGATAAAAAATGACAAATCACAAAATGTTTCTTTTACGCGACCAAGTGGAAGAAATATTCGACAAGATGCAACAGGATTCATTCCGATTGGTCAAGCCATCTCGGCGTAATCGGTGAACAGACATTAAAAAAAAATTATATATATATATACATGTCGAATTGAGTAACCTCCTCCTTTTGGAAGTCGGTTAAAAATGGTACCAAACACGATACAATATCGATTAATTTAAGAATTTTCTGCTGTGTAACAGCGTGGTATGTAGAATTTACATTACGCGAATAATTAAATTTGTAGCATACGAAATTCAAGAAATACGAGAAGCGAGCGTACGAAACTTCTAGAACATAGGAGGGTGGCCGCCGCGCGGTGCGAGGCGCGGACCGTGAACTCGCGAACCTTCTCGCCTAACGACGCGACTGTTGACAACCGCGGCCGCGGATAGCAACCATGCGATATAAATTGCGGGCTCGTAGAGGCATTCGGCCTATTTTGCCATTCCGGAAGAGAGGACGAGGCACTCGTCGTAAAAGTATTTTTTTTTTCCAATTCGGCCCGGGGGCAAAACTAGTTGGCCATGCCTGGTCTAAACCATGTGGAAAACCGTGTGTAGACTGACGATATAGTAACAACAGAACAGACGACGACAGCGTCACAACGGAAAGCGCGATAGCGAGGCAGCCATATTGCCATACAAATCATTAAGATTTGACAGCAACGAAGCTCATCAAGTTTTTTGAAGCGAAGAAGCAATATTTTCTCACGATTCTTTTTTTAAAATATTCTTTACATCACTCCGCATGCCACTCCAACGCCCGATTTTGCAATTTCGGTCTTGAAACTTTACAAATAATAAAAGTATGGTTTTTTTTTCTTATAGAATAAATTTGTTTACAAACACTTTTTCCAAAATCGGGCCTTGGGGTGGCATGCGCCAAGGTATAAGGAATATTTTAAAACCAGAATTATTAGAAAATATTGCTTCTTTGCTTCAATATCCTTGACAAGAATCATGCTAGCCTAATCGTCCTGTCCTCGTCTCTCCTGCAATTGTTGTATCGCCCTCTCTGTCCTTGTCCCGGAGTTTCGTACTTTTTCCGCAACTGTCACTGAAGTCAACTCGAAGTTTGGTTCTGTCTCTTGCGCACCCTTAAGACCGTTATAAAAAAGGAGAGAGGACGACAACTTAAAACTAAACTTACCAACTAAGTAACAAAAACTTACTAGCTAACTAACATATAGTGCTGCGGTTCAGTCTAGGGACCTTTCCGTCACAGGTGGACCGAGCTGGGGCTCGGGAAGCCCGAACCGTCGGCTCCGGGCGGGTCCCTCCGCTTGGAGTCTTATTAAATTAAAGAGTGGGGGAGGCTAACACTTCCCCCGGGTAGTATCTGTAGCTAGGAGGTGTCCTGTGGAGTTTCCGCGAAAACCAGGCACTTCCCTTGTAGCTTAGGTGGGCGAGTGTTTTTAGTGGGTAGGCCTTGGGTGGCGGACGCTGAGCTATTGCTCGGTGACCCCCGCCAGAGGAGAGTCCTACATAACCTGGGGACTCCCTAGAGAACCCGGGTATGCATAAAGCATTTTCACTCGATAAAAAAAAAGAAAGTCGGTCGCCAGGGTTCGGTTTTAACAGGGTCAGTTTTGCTCGCAAGGTAACTCTCTCTTATCCTACTCGCCTTGGCTTCATGGACCATTCCATTCGATCGGCAGGCAGGAGGATATCGGGAGTCGGAGTCGGACGGTGCCTTGAAGAGGTCGAGCGGATAGCGATCGCATGTGCCGCTCTTCCCGAGCTAGAGCCGTTGTTCCGTGGAAGTCTCGAGATCGCAGTAACGGTCTTCCAGCGCCAGGAGGTCCTTCGTTTTTGTAATATTTGACAAGATGTCCTTCTTCCTTACAAAGGAAGCAGGTTAATTTCTCAGTTAAGATATACATATTTTCCATTTAGTTATATGAAACTTACATGAAAGTGATAAGGTGTGATGTCTATACACCGCGGAGCGTGGACGTGCTGACTCAGTCGGGTTGCCTTGGGTTAGCGGGAAGGAATCGTCCTCGGTAGTATTTTGTAAATATAAAGTTTTATTTCCCTTGCGGAGTCGTCTTGTGTTATGTACAGTTCTTATTTCTTAACTCTAAGCCTTATCTGTATGGGCGCGCGAACTTCGTGCGCGGGGTGGCGTGTGGATGTCGCGAGTGCGGCTATTCGCCGTGCGCTGGGATCGGGCTGGAATCACTGCACGAGAACGGATACTGTTCTGTTTCACACAGAATCGTTCAACCGTCTTGATCTTTCGAGAGCCTGTCGTTAACCAAATAACGACGAATCAGCTGTTCCGAAAAATCAATATATCGATTGAACGTTGACACGGCTAACCAGACAAAGGCAGAATTAATATATTTCTCGTTTCACTCATGTTGAATTCATTTGTCTTAACCCATTGATAGGGTTCCCCGCATACTTGAATGCAAATCACTCGATTTCCTCCTCTTTTCTCAAGAGGGGTCAATGAAATAATCGAATCGAGCTGCAATAGTTCAGTTTTTCAAAGATCTTTGACTGAAAACGATCGAGTCCATCAGACACGGTTCTGATCAAAAAGTTTTCGTGTTAAGGTAAACGGACACGATATCAGACACGGTTCTGAATTAAAATCCCGTATCAATTGGTCGTTAGAATCCTTGATATTCGGCTTATTCTGATTATACAGCATTCAACGTAAGATTGATTGACTGAGGTCGATCATCGAGACTTCGTCAACCATCTTCGTTTTCCATAATCAATCAGTCGAATAATGCTGAATAATCTTTAGATTCAGCCAATTGATGTATCGAATTATTAACGATTGGTCGAATAGAGTTCAACACGGAACTCAACCAATTATTTATCGTTCTTGACGTGCGTTGGTCGAAAAGAGTCGTAATATCGAGACTCAACCAATCGTCACGATTTCAAAATTCATACATCAAGAAAACGACGCGTCTAGGGCAGGAATTGTCAGATGCAGCCCTACCGATGAGTCTACTGACAATTCCGAGACGAAACGCACGCACTCCGTAAATTCGATCCATTTGAATCAATCACTCAATATTAATTTGGCGAGTGATAATCCGATTGTTTATATCCTTTTAAAAAAATTTTAGAAGTAAAAGTATGCAACAGATACTCTCCATGCGAGTGGATTTTCGGTAGGAGACAAGAGCACGAGAACGGATACTCTCCGTGCACTTGGATCGGACTGGAGGCAGATTTCTTGCGAGGAACTCGACTTAGTAGTCTGTGCGGCTCGATACCGCGGGGATTTCTGGTTCCCGTTTTCGGAGTCCCACCTTATATACTAATTTCGCCCGCTTTGCCGAACTTGTGTATGTTTGTCGGTGAGGCGCATTTGCTGTGTTATTATTTCGACTTGTCGAACAGCTGTGTTTACTTCGCGCGCGGTATGTTTTTGTCGCTGGCGCCTGGCGGTTACGCTGCGTGAGAACGCGATTCCCACGGTTGGCGATGCGGTACATGTTTCGAAGATTCGAGACGCGTTTATGCGAGGCGTCACAAAGGAATGATGTACGATATGAAAAATTTTCCGTTAAAAAGAAAATAGCTACACACATACACACACTTTCCTCATTTCATAACATATTCAGGAGGTTTTGAAGGTATTCAGAAAAATTGTGTGATGCATTACACCCAAATAGCACCGGGCGTCCCATGGACGACCATTTTATGTCCAGTTTACGTCCAAACGTCCGACGTCCGTTGTCGGACGTCCTTAGGACGTCCATGGGACGTCCGCGCGGAACGTCCTACGAACGTCCATGGGACCTAAATTTTGTACGTCCCAGGGATGTCCGCTCTGAACTTTCTAGATTTAGGGAAAAACACTTTTTTTTAAACAAAATAAATATTATTTATTAATATTCTTTATAATATAATATTTATTCAATATGTAGAACAGAATATTTTTTTCCGAATATAAAATACACTATTTACAATTGTAAATTAATATTAATTAATTAATATTATTATCCCAGATAGCACCGGACGTCCCATGGACGTACAGAGAACGTACAGCTTTCCTGTTCCTGTGCTATCTGGGCATACAATCATTATTTAATATTCGCAACAGAATATTTTTTTCTGTAGATAAAACACATATTTATACAATATTTGCAACAGAATATATGTTTGAACATGTAAAACAAAATGTTTATTCAATATTAGGAATACAATATTTATTGTACATATGAGATGTGATATGTATGTAATATTTGGAACTATTCAGAATTACCTAGAAAATTAATTCTTCTAACTTTTAAAAAAAAAATTCAAGTCATTGAGACCAATTTCAAAAGAAGGAATTGTATTTTAAAAAGTATCCGAATATTAATGCGAGTCACCATATAAGGCTAAAATATGAGTCGGTTTAGCAAAGTCGTTTATGAGTAAGTGAGGAAGCAGGTTGCGGTTGTAGTTCGAAAATTGTGAGTTCGAATTCCGCCGGAGATAAATAAAAATTGAAAGATTTGTTCGTCGTTTTTCATGGAATCCAGTTACAAGAAATAAATACAGTTAACTAAAATCTACCAACAAATAAAAGAAAATATATAAAATTAAAATTTAATTTTTTTTTAAATCTCAATTTTACAGAGAACGTTCTGGGACGTACATAGAATGTCCACGCCGGACGTCCCGCGAAGTATGTGGAACGTTCCAGGGACGTTCCAGGGACGTTCACAGGACGTTCACAGGACGTTCAGGGGACGTTTGAACGTTATCTGGACATCCATAGGACGTCCCGACCGTCCAGTACCGGACGACTTATGGACGTACATAAGACGTCCCTGTGCTATCTGTGCACAGACTTCAATGAAAGTATATTCCATTTAATTCTTATCGCCTTTATATTTATTTATTTATTGTTTAATGAAATTTCATACTAATTCTACTATTTATAAAAATACTTAATTCCTTTAAAGGATTTCCTGCTGGCTGTTTGGAGTCGACCCCTTTGGACAGCACAATCTGTAATTGTAACGAAGAATTAATAGAAGCACCTTTTAAATAACACACATGATACTGAATACGTATCATAACTAAAAAGAGGAATGCAATAGAACCATAAAAAACTTGAAAAAAAGTAAAAAACTTACGCCAAGTACATGAAAAAGTGGAGGACTCAAGGAGTTATCATAGTAAAATCAAAGATTCACATAAAAAAGTACAAGAAAGTAGAAAGAGATGTGAAATCGAAATGAGCATCCAGTACATGAAGGTGCTTTCCAGCAAAGTGCAAAGGCGACACTGTGTAACATAATATCAAATTCGGTACTTTCCAACTATGCGCAGCTAAAATGCTGTGTTCAACAGCGCAGACGTTCAGACCCTAATGACAACTCATGTAAACTGACTGCTCCGCACTTTGGCGGTGAAATGAAGAAGCTAAATAGCGTATCATCCACAAACTGAGACTGTTTAAAAATTTGCCTAGATTTCCGCGGCCTGGAAGTCAAAAGCTTGACGTGGCCAGGCAAGGTCAAGGTTTTGATGAATAAGAATTATTTTAAAATGTAGAATAATGAAAATGTACTCATATTGTCAGCGTTTTAAACTGACAAATTATCTGAAAGCCTGTGAGAGGAAAGGTATCTGTGTCAATGAATGTCCTTAGAAATATTTTAAAACACAATAAAATGAAAATGTACTCATATTGTCAAAGTCTTAAATTGACAAATTATGTGAAAGTCTGCGAGAGAGAAAGTATGGGTATTGATGATCTGAGAATGCTTTGCCTGGCCACGTCAAGCATTTGACTTCCAAACCACGGACATCTAGACAAATGTCTAAACAGTCTCAGTTTGTGGTTGATACACTATTTAGCTTCTTCATTTCACCGCCAAAGTGCGGAGCAGTCAGTTTACATGAGTTGCCATTAGGGTCTGAACGTCTGCGCTGTTGAACACAGCATTCTAGCTGCGCATAGTTGGAAAGCACCGAATTTTATATCATGTTACACAGTATCGCCTTTGCACTTTGCTGGAAAGCACCTTCATGTACTGGATGCTCATTTCGATTTCACATCTTTTTCTACTTTCTTGTACTTTTTTATGTGAATCTTTGATTTTACTATGATAACTCCTTGAGTCCTCTACTCTTTCATGTACTTGACGTAATTTTTTTGATAAAAAGGGGATAGACAGTGCTAATGCAGCAAGGTGACATTACCGGCAAAACCGGGCGTAAAAAGGGGTCCGTGATTTTTCGCTTTTCGTCCTTATATTAGCATATTTTGGGCTGAATGAGAGCTCATTCGAAAGAAGAAGCTTGAATACATCCGGGGCTGGTCATAATTCAACGAGATCTTGTTAATATCTAATAATGTGAGTGTCCAAAGTAGAGAAAGAATACGATAAAATACATCTGCAGAATCCAAGTATTTGTAGGTCACTATGAGAGTTTTGTGACTCACACGATGACCAGCCCCGGATGTATTGAACCTTTCTCTTTCAAATGACCCCTCACTCAGCCCAAAATATGCTAATATAAGGACGAAAAGCGAAAAATCGTAAAGGCATTTCCAAAATCGAGTTCCGCCATTTTGTGGATAATGGTAGAGCAAGTCACGTACCAAATTTAATTCAGGAAATCGGTATGAGATGGCGCTTACTCAGGACGACTGCTAACGTAAGTATCGAAGACGATAACGTAAGTACATTGCGACGTTGTCATTCTGGCATAATAGCGTCTATCCTTTACTCACGCTCCGCTGTTGCCATTTTACTGAAGTCGAAATATTCTTACATTTGCCGACGTCGACAGAGCATAGGAACAGACAGCGGAAAAAGAGTAAAAGAAAACATTTACAAGCCTAGTATCATAACCAATTGTCATAACAATATCGTGTTTGGTCTCATTTTAATCAGAAAAACCTCACCAATATGTCAATGAAATTTGTATTGAAAAAAAATTAACAATAAAAAAAGGTAGTTTGTCGCATTATTGTTTCACAGATTAGTAGGCACTTTAATTTTTTACGGTCACCTCGACTCTCACAAGGAATGTTTTTTACGTGCCCTTCTTCGATTGGTTTGAGTTTTGGATATGTTTTAAAGGACCGAACAATAAGATATACGTATTTTTTTATTTTGGCCCGTTTTCATATTTAGAGAGTGAAACGACCTCCTAAAGTTTCAGCTGCAATAGGCTATCTCCGAAACTATCACAGATAGAAGAAAACTGTTTAAGAAAAAGTTCCATGCTTTTCTATCTGCATATAAAACCTGGCCTTAAATTTTGTAAAAAATAATTTGTTTATAACATTATTTTAAAAGTAATCGCAGTTTGTATAATAACAAAGAACATACATTTTTTTTCTGCATCTATTGATATATCTTATACTATGTTTGTCTTTTACATTTTTGCGTATACATATTACACGTACACCCTCGCTTAGAAATATGTGGTGACCTACTACTTTTAATAATTAATATACATTGTAAATTATTACTATACAACTTTTGTTGCTAAATTCTATATTGGATGTGTATTTAAGAATATTTAATTATATTAAATATTTCGACTGCCATATTCAATTCTTGAGTGGAACTATGGGATCGTTTAGATAGAAAAATTCGGAAAGAATGTTCAACATATCAAACACATTTATGGCGAAATATTACAAAATAAATGAGATAATATTACTTCGGATACAATGAAGAAATTAATAGTATCCAAGTTTGGTAAAAAAAAAATGATAATATTTTCTAGTTATCTCTAAAGGTTTCTATCATTACTCATGTGATATTAAAAAAAGACTATTAATAAAATATATTCGCTAATACAACAGAAACATATCGAAAGATAAATAATACAATTGATATTAATAGATTTGCAACTGTTATTAGATATTTAGTGTACACATACTTCTGAGCGGGGGTGTATTGTATCCATCGCGCAGATACGCCGCGCCGGGTTGCGATCATGTCAAATATAGACGTACGATCATTATCTTTGTTATAAGTTATAGCTATTGTTTTTCGCAAACAACACACATATATAATCAGGTACATGTTATACATCAATAGATTCAGAAAAAAAATATGTTCGTTTTGGTTATTCTATAAACTGCGGGCATTTAAAATAATGTTATAAACAAATTCTTTATTATAAAGAAATTATTTTTTTTACAAAATTTTGGGTCCGATTTTATATGCAGATAGAAAACCATGAAACTTTTTCTTAAAAAGATTTCTTCTATCTATGATAGTGTCGGAGATAGCCTATTGCAGCTGAAACTTTATATCGTTTCACCCCCTAAATATGAAAACGGGACAAAATAAAAAGTAGGTATATCTTATTTTTCGGCCCTTCAAAACATATTCAAAAATCAAAACAATCGGAGGCAGACACCTAAAAAACATTCCTTATCAGTCTGTCTTTCTTCTTCATCAAACTGTCTTTTTCTACTTCATCGAAGCTGGTCGGACTTGAATATTTGGTTATACGTACTTACAATGTATACCCAACCGAGGTGTCGATTCTGTTTACACGCCGAGCGCCAACATATAAAGGGACAGCCAGTAGAGGAGAGAAAGTGAGGTCGAAACAAATCGGAGAGACTATATGTATCTCATTTTCGCTCGCTAAGAGCGTATTATGTTTCTCGCTTCGTTCAGAAACAGCAGAAAGCGCCACCTCGTTTTCATCGACCAGCCGTGTCTCTATGGGTATTACCATTTCTATGCAGAAACATCTGCTGTAATACCGACCAGCCAAATCGGAGAAGTCACGTGCCGTGTCTACCCCCTTATAGGAGTGACACTGGCGCCGCCGATAGCGCCGGGCGTGAATGAAAGTCGGGTTTTATGTTCACAAGAGTAGAGCTTGGGGACCCTGGGCACTCTGTTCCAGGATTCGGCACTGGAAAGTTGTATTAAGCGAGCGTTGACCCTTTTATTCTTACTGTATCTTGTATCATATTAATCCAGTTTTACATTATCATCGTATTAATTTAGCTTCGCATTGATAAGTGTTTCGTGCCATTGCTGTGTATCTACCATCAAATACTGTAAGTCAGAAAATTCTTTTACCTGAATTATAATTTCTTTATTCTATTTCATTCTTATTCTTTCCTTTCTCTCTCTTTACCTCTCATGGATCGTCCAACTACCCATCTTGAGTGAGTTTTGTGCAGTTTCGGCAGCCCTTTTCAAATTTTCAAATTATCATTTAATTTAAACTTTCCAAATTTTCGAGAAAAATAAATGGTCTCATTTGGCGTCCAACGTGGGGCTCGCTGGAAAATTTAATTAATACATTAGTTTATTGCATTTGTAAAGTGATTTATTGAAAATTTTTGTAGATAATATTAATAATTACAGAAATAAATTCAAATATTAACGAAATATTACTGTGCCACGTGTCCGAAAATTGAACGATCGCTTTGTCTAAAGGTACGCTCGGGAAGGGTGACCTCGGTTGCGTCGAAACGTTTTGTTTATGTTACGCCGGTAAGGTCCCTGAGAGGAAAGGTTTTTCTATGAATCTCTTCCAACTTCTTATTGCTTGTTTCTGAAACTGTACTTCTATATTATATGGTATACTGTGAATTTATATGAATATATATTGTTGATTGATATTTTATAAACTGTAAATCTGTATCTATCAATACTGGTCATAGGCAGAGATGGGCAAAATCTTTATCTAAATAAAAATTTCAAATATTAAATAAAGATGAAAATTGTTCATCTATTACTCGTTGAATAAAGATACATATCTTTATCTTTATTCGATAACTGTCGAATAAAAAAATGTATTCGAAGTAAATTTTATTCGAAGGATAAAGATATCTTAAATTATCTTTATCCGACGTCTAAAGCTACCTGCTTTATCTGCAGAAAGTTTCACCCGTCGGGTAGTTTTCGCGTTTCAATCTTTATCCGACGGCTGAAGATACCTGCTTTATCTGGAGAAAGTTTTACCCGTCGGGTAGTTTTCGCATTTTTATCTTCATCCGACGGCTAGAGGTACCTGTTTTTTCTCCAGAGAGTTTCACCCGCAGAATACGTTTTCTCATTTTTATCTTTATCCGATGTTTCACCCGTCGCGTCGGATAACTTTCGCACTTTCATCTTTATCCGAAGTTTATCGGATAATTGAAAAAAATCGAAATTCTCATTAATATTTTCTATTTATTCTGATGAAACAATTATTATTGTACTGAGTAATTAGAACATACAAAACAATTTTATGTTTTACTTTTATTGAGGGGGGATTCCAGTGGAACAGGTTAAAAAAATCGATTTCTTTTTGCATAAATGCAAAGTACAGTTTCAAAAATGTGTTCCAAAAATAGCATTAAAAGTATGAAAATTGAAAATTTCACATTTTTATAATAATAAGAGTATAAAAGTTGAATAAAGAAGAATAAAATAAACGTAATGGATTAACTTATACAGCGTTTGAAAGGGAGACTTTTTTTCTATTTTGTGGCGCAAATTTTATCCCAATATTTACTACAGTTTAACAACTATACAGCAATATCCCCAGATTTCTCTTTAACCACAATAACTATGTAAATTCTGAATTCGCGGCTTTTCCGATTGCATTGCCTTATTTAATTCGGTCAAATAAGGCAGAATCATATTTAAAAATAGTAAATACAAATATGTCGAAAAATCATGCAATTGATTATACAATATTTATGCCTGATCGTTGTTAGACAACATGACTTCGCCTGTAAGAAATAATTTGAAGGCCGGCCACTGTTCTATTACTCTATTAACAACAGAAATTAAGGATAGCCATCGCGTTTGTGACGCATAAGGGAATTTATGCATTTTGACATCGCAAAACAACTGAAACTCTTTATATTCTGAAACCTTTTTATAACTAAATTTAAAATAATTGTGGAGTTGGCGCAAAAATGTTTCTATGCCCTCAGGTATTTTCTTACAAGCATAGGATGCACATAATGCAAATGTGCGGCACGAACATTTCAATATAAATAAATCAGGGTTTACATTCCGAAATAATTGGGAAACGGAATTATACTGTCCCATCATAACACTCGCACCATCACATGCAAATCTAACCATGTTTTTTTTTATACGGAATGTCGTGCTTCACAAAGAAATTAATTATTGCATTAAACATAACATTTGCAGTGCCATCAATTATAGGGAGCAAATGTAGAAACTGATCCGTAACTTTAAAATCTCCACTTTGAAAACGTACCACAAGTGCCGGATCCTTCATTGATCCTGAGTCAGTAGACTCATCAGTAGACGTTCAGATCCTAATGACAATTCATGTAAAGTGACTGCTCCGCACTTTGATGGTAAAATGAAGAAGCTAAATGGCGTATCTGCCAAAAATTGAGACTGTTTAGAAATTTGCCTAGATTTCTGTGGCCTGGAAGTCAAATGCTTGGTGTGACCAGGCAAGGCATTCTTAGATTATCAATACCTATACTTTCTCTCTCACAGACTTTCAGATAATTTGTCAATATGAAACTCTGACAATATTATGAGTACACTTTCATTGTATTGGGTTTTAAAATAATTCTTATTCATCGACACCTTGACCTTGTTTGCCAAAAGCAAACATTGTTTTACACTCTGTGCAATATGTTGTTGCAAATAGGTGCAACTTAATGGGAAGGCTCCATCTGGATCGGTTAATTTCTTGTTGAGTTGCATAAAAAAAAATAGGAATTTTGCAGTAACAGTAGTTATAAATATTAAGAAATTCATAAATTTTTCCAACTGGGAACAGCATGAAATCAGCTGTCATTATATGTAAATGTATGAACATACATTAAAAACGAAAAAAATATATATATATATATATGTCGAATTGAGTAACCTCCTCCTTTTCGAAGTCGGTTAAAACATAGACATATGAAAATATAAGATGTCCCAAAAATGTTGTAACAGCTTGAAAGAGGTGGTTCGGGAGGTGATTTGAAACAACTTTTTCCTTAGCGAAAATGTTGTCCGAGGCTTCGTTGAGGAGATATTAATGGAAAACGCCGACCAATCAGAGCGCGAGTATAGCGGCGGAGGGCGGTCGCCTAGCTCGTAGTCCACGCCTACCACGGGCGGTCCAACAGCATACGCGCGCTGTGATTGGTCAATGTTTTCCGTTAATATCTCCTCAACGAAGCCTCGGACAATATTTTCGCTAAGGAAAAAGTTGTTTCAAATCATCTCCCGAACCACCCCTTTCAAGGTGTTACAATATTTTCGGGACACCCTGTATTTTCATATGTTTGTGGGTATCAATACAATATTTTCGAATTTTCTTAATCTAAGCTTACGTGGTTGTTACGAGCCAGAGGGGGCTGCCGGCGTAGCCGGGGCTTTTCTATTGGAATATGGTTTTTTGTTAATGGCTTGACCAGTGTTGTTAGGTAACACTGGGTACCTTGGGGAAGTAGACGCGGATACGAACCTTCGTATGGCTAACGTAGGGAGCTCCAGGAGGTTGGTTATCGAAGACAAATCCACGTATGGCTAACGTAAGGAGCCTCAGGAAGGTGATATGCGGACGAACCCACGTATGGCTAACGTGAGGAGTCGCAGGAAATGTTAGTATTAGGCCTCGTAACAGTTTTTGATGTACTTCGAGCGGCAAAGGTACACCGAAAATCTGTAATAGTGTGGTGCGGTATTCATAATCGCAAAATAATTGGACCCTACTTTTTTTAAGGAAACGTGAATGCAGCTTCGTATTTAAGATTTCTAGAAACAGAATTATCTAATGTTTTAGATGAAATGCCAATAGTACAAAAACAAAGTCTTTGGTTTCAACACGACGGAGCTCCTCCCCATTTCGCTACAACAGTTCGTAACTGATTGAATATTAATTTTGAAAATAAATGGATTGGGCGTGGCTATTTAAAAGGACTAGTGTATCAAACACCAGTAGAAGACGTAAATGATTTACGAACAAAAATTATGACTGCATGTAAGTCAGTATCGGAGGAAATTTTAAAAGCTGTTGAGAAACAATTTTTAAGAAAATTACAGATGTGTATTTCCAACGATGGTGAGCACGTAGAAGGATAAAAAATTATTGAACAAGTAAGTGAAAATTTAATTGATACTTAATATCTTTAACAAAAATATTCAATATGTATTTATAATATTATAATTGCAGTAATTTGATACGGACACAACCGACGCTGCTCAGCAGCGTTTGCTAGCTCTCAGCCGCTTACGTTAAGAAAATTTTCAAGTAATAAAGTAAAATTACTCGTTACCTATTAGGTTTAGGGCTAATAAAGGTCAACACTTTTTTATTTAGAATTCGATACTCTACTACATTCTTGTATACAAAATATAGCATTCCATTTAAAAAAATTACATTGACCTCCAAATCTCCTCTATTACTCCACCCACAAAAGAACAATTATTACTACATGATGTAGCCCGTCATACCAAACAACTTTTGTAGGAACAGATTTGTAATAACTACAATATCTTCCGAGATATCCTGCTGTACTCACTTAAAAGAAACACCCTGTATATTCTGATATGCACCGGAATTTACAATTGTTATGAGATGTGACGTTCGCATATCGACCGTCCTAACCAGGGACATATTTTTCCCTTGTAATGAGTTAAAGGCAGATGTAGTATTTGTATATTCGAACGTCACCCTATATTTTAGACTGAGAAGCGTTTAGCAAGTAAGAAAGAACCTAAGCGATAACAGCTATAAATCACTGTATGGTGTTTCTTTTCGTCGTCTATTATTCAAATAAAATCTTACCCATCTTTTGCGATTACACTGATATTTAAAGTTGCGCAGGAGCCAAACTAGCGCCACCAACGAAGAGCAACGGAGAATAGGTGAACTACGAAACAGTTTTTCGCGTTTTTTATGCATAATAATGAAAACAAACACATCATGATTATGCATTTCGTAATCAGGGGAAGTAAATCTATCGACCTATCAAGAGTTTGTTTCGAAAATATGTAAACAAAAAATTTGTTCCTTAAAAACATATTTTTATCATATTTTAAAGGTGAAATTGCAAAATCCTGCGTTAGAGTGGCATGCGGAGTGATGTAAAAAATATTTTAGAAAAAGAATCGTGAGAAAATATTGCTTCCTCGCTTCAAAAAACTTGATGAGCTTCGTTGCTGTGAAATCTTGATGATTTGTATGGCAATATGGCTGCTCCGCTATCACGCTGTCCACTGCAGCGCTGCTGTCGTCTCTGCTGCGGTTGTTGCGCTAGTAGTCTAATACGCTTTTCATCATGGTTCAGTATCGTAGTAAGTTTAAAAAATGTCCGCGGTCATACATTTTTCTTTTAAGTAGGTGTGTATATATAGAAATTGGTAAGAAATATTATGTACGTGTAAACTAACTTGGATTGATTACAATAGATTGAAAAAATTGTCTTTTTCGATGATGAAAAAAGTAGGTATAGCTAGTATGAACGTAATAAGATAGACAAAAGCATACGCATAATGATGTATAAGTGTTATTGGAAAGAATAAATGGTAAAAGTGTAGTATAAATATAAATTTAATAATGGAAAATAAGCAATATATCTATATTTATCTATATCTATATATCTATATTTTAAATTTAAATTTATATGAAAATATTTATATTTTATTATTTAATGTTATATTAATAGTTTTATCGATACTTTTTGTATCTTTAGATTTAATAAACTTTTATTTTTATTATGGAGTAAGATTAATTTTAACATTTATAATTATTGTTTATTGAGGATTAGAAATTATACGATTAATATCGAGATATTATTTTATATTTTATACATTATTTTTTTCTTTAAATTCTTTATATTATCTTTTTTTATTAAAATTCCTATATATTTATTTCATTGTTGGTTATTAAAAGCTCATGTTGAAGTTCCAGTTTCCGGTCGCTAATTGTAGCTATAATTTGTAGTTTATAACGCTGTTTCTATTACATCTCCAACACTTGTACGATTGACACTCGTCAATCGTAATTTAGATATTTTTAAAAATTTATTTTTCGGAAACGAAAGAGAGTCGCTCCTTGCAAATTTTATATACTCGACTTTCTTATACATCGACGCCAAGTACATGAAAAATAGCCTCCCCGTATATGTACCTGGCGCTGGCGCTACCGCGTACCCCATAAAAAACTTCAAAAAAGTAAAAAAATTACGCCAAGTACATGAAAAAGTGGAAGACTCAAGGAGTTATCATAGAAAAATAAAAGATCCCCATAAAAAACTACAAGAAAGTAGAAAAAGAAGTGAAATCGAAATGAGCTGCCAGTACATGAAGGTGCTTTCCAGCAAAGTGCAAAGGCGACACTGTATAACACAATGAAAAATTCGGTGCTTTCCAACTATGCGCAGCTAAAATGCTGTGTTCAATAGCGCAGACGTTCAGACCCTAATGACAACTCATGTAAACTGACTGCTCCGCACTTTGGCGGTGAAATGAAGAAGCTAAATAGCGTATCATCCACAAACTGAGACTGTTTAAAAATTTGCCTAGATTTCCGCGGCCTGGAAGTCAAAAGCTTGACGTGGCCAGGCAAGGTCAAGGTTTTGATGAATAAGAATTATTTTAAAATGTAAAACAATGAAAATGTACTCATATTGTCAGCGTTTTAAACTGACAAATTATCTGAAAACCTGTGGGAGGAAAGGTATCGATGTCGATGAATGATCTTAGAAATAATTTAAAACGCAATGCAATAGAAATTTACTCATATTGTCAAAGTCTTAAATTGACAAATTATGTAAAAGCCTGCGAGAGAGAAAGTATGGGTCTTGATGATCTGAGAATGGCTTAGCTGGCTACGCCAAGCATTTGACTTCCAAACCACGGATATCTAGGCAAATGTCTAAACAGTCTCAGTTTGTGGATGATAGGCTATTTAACTTCTTCATGTCACCGCCAAAGTGCGGAGCAGTCAGTTTACATGAGTTGTCATTAGGATCTGAACGTCTGCACTGTTGAACACAGCATTTAAGCTGCGCATAGTTGGAAAGCACGAATTTATCATTGTGTTATACAGTGTCGCCTTTGCACTTTGCTGGAAAGCACCTTCATGTACTGGCTCGTTCACTCATTTCGATTTCACTTCTTTTTCTACTTTCTTGAATTTTTTTAGGGGGATCTTCTATTTTTCTATGATTACTCTTTAAGTCCTTCACTTTTTCATGTACTTGGCGTAATTTTTTTACTTTTTTGAAGTTTTTTATGAGGA
Organism: Hylaeus volcanicus; assembly: GCF_026283585.1. Taxonomy (NCBI): domain Eukaryota; kingdom Metazoa; phylum Arthropoda; class Insecta; order Hymenoptera; family Colletidae; genus Hylaeus; species Hylaeus volcanicus. The sequence continues at coordinate 69,079 of NC_071984.1, read as the reverse complement.
TTAACATATACATACCTGAAATAATAGAGAAATAAGCTAAGCTGCTCAGTTCATTGGACAACTGAGTGTTTTTCGAAATCCTATATTTGATGCTGACCCTTCCGCTAGACCAGATATAATTCCTGAAACTGAAATAAAAAGTACTTATTAATAAACTATTTATTTAAAAAATTTCTCCTTGCGAGCAAATGAACTTGTTTTTTGCCAAAAAAAAAACATTTCATTTCTTCGAAGAAGAAAAAGATACACACTCGCAATTACAATGTAATTATAATATTCATTTTAAAAGTTCTAATTTTGTAAGGAAATGAAATGTTTAAAACCATGCAAAAGAAACATTTCATTTCCTTCAAAACATTGAACTTTTAAAATGACGCACATACTCATAACCCATTCTTTTAATTAAAAAGAAACATGCGCAAACAATATACATTTTCATATTGTTTTTATAAAACATGCAAGTTTTCGAGCAAATGAAATTGTTTTTTGCCAAAAAACAAGTTCATTTCTCTGAAGAAATCAATTTAAAGAATGGCGAACTTAGTTAAGAACTTCTTAAAACAATGCTTAAGTCGCGACTGTGAATACGACCCTATAAATATGCTTATTTTATGTATACATACTTGGCAAATGAAGCGTTGGAACTGCTGAAGTACTCAGTCGGACATTTAATTTATAAACATCCTCAAAATGGACATCGCAGATTTTCACATTTTTCAATGATGGCATGTTCTGGAGGCAGGTATTATCACACGCTGCTATCCACTGAAGGCAGCGTTCCCTATCTTTCATCAGATCGGGAAATTGGCGAAGCTGGGTTTCCTGTGAGGTACATCCTCTCACTTGGCACTCTCTAGGTGCCACTTCACAAAACTGCAAAAAAACATACAGAAAAACAAACACAGAAAAGTACACAAAGAACACACAAAAAACACAGTTAAATGTCACAAGAAAATCAAATCACGCTGGCTATCAGATCACCGCCACGCTCGCCAGGTGAGTGAATGTACCATTGTGCCAGTGACAATGACCTATTGTTACTTTGCAAATGACGACGAGTACTGACGGAAACCGACGGCGACCGACACCGACATTGAAAATTTCATACTGGTGTTGGTAGTACTCACCGATACGCTAGATATATGTATGTGATGCCTACTAGCGCCGCGTGGTTTTGGTTCACCAACTAAAAACGTGGTTTCACTTTCCCGCAACTGTGCTTGGCCCCCCTGATGCAAACTAGTTGTCCAGAGCCGGGCCACCCGATGTTCTTATGTTGTGTTAAAAAAAACAGACTCTGAGAGAGACAGAGGTCAATGGTAGGGGCAAGACTATTACGGGATTTGAAGGACTCAGGTTATAACAGCATGGCCTGTGCCGTGAGCCCAGCGAAAGGCGGCACTTTCGCCAAGTGAGACCCATGTGTTGCACAGGCTTGCATAAAGCTTGAAAAACGAACGAAACTCTAAAACGTCCCATAGACGATACTATCTGTTGTACGCCGGAACTTTTCACGATGCAACCTTTCACATTTGGTACAAGGTTATTACCGCGATTATGTGGTGTTTGATATTATTTTTATCGGGAAAGCATAAGGATTCCATTGATACTATTTTCGCGACAATCTGATGAAAAATATAAACATTTTATGTACAGCAGTACATCATTTTACGATTGACTGCCCGTATCTTTTGTTCTGCGCCGAGCGCCTACCTGGGCTCGCTCGACAGTCTCGGGATGAACGGGCAATCGACTCATCAATTTTTCATAAAACCAAATTCTTTATTCTTCATCGTATCAACGTGACCGTGGTGCCATTGGGTTCTTGGTGTTCTCCCAATTAAAATGATATCTCACATCGCGTAAATCGGACTATTTTTAACGAAACAACTTTTCAATTATGCAATCAGATCTTTTATGTAATTTCGTTAATAATTGGCCAAATTATGTCATGTGCGGTTTCATTTTCATCGCAAAAACATCAGGAATCGATTGAAGTTACTTCCGCAAAGTTCTGATAAAAATTGCAGAAGTTAGTATTTTTATTTCAGAATGACAAAACTGGCGGTGTCCGTACGATCTGTCGTACGACATATCGCATCGTACATGGGTCATTTAAGTAGAGCACTGGCACCCACCAGAGAGAGGACTATCGTGATGCTAAAGGACGATAATCTTCCGCCTCTGACCTGGCATCTTGGACGAGTAAAGGCTAATCTCCGTGGCAGTAACACCAAACATGATAGAGGCTCATACGAGCACATACGACGTCGTGTAACACATTCATTGATTGCTCGTAGCGATTACCGGGCTGGGGGGGGGGGCATGTTCTGTCCGACGCGGAACGACACGGTAGAAATCCTCGACGGATCGTTTATTACATGGACGTGCCAATTAACTTATTTTCGCGATTAACTTTCTTTCGAACTTCAGTTACGGTTTTTACAGCGCGCAATTTCAACCTTTAGAATAGTAAAGTCATTTAGTCGTTTGGAGTTCTTTGGACAACAATTTTAGCAGTCTACGCGACTACGACTAGCCGTTTCGCCTCTACAATATTTTATACACTGTGCACAGTCACATAGTAAGACAAAACAAACAATACGCAATCAAAAATCTATAACTGTGCTTCTAGCGTTAGGGTGTAATATATTTCCTTTATTTATATTGCTATATTAGTTTAAAATTTATAAGCAAAAAACGACAAAAATCAAGATTTTCTTGAATTAAATTGTTTATAACAAGAAAACGGAACAGAGTTGAGAGTGAAAAACATATACCTATTCATCTACGCATCCCTTTTATGTAATTGCACAATCGGTTTGCTGTTACTACTTTTGTCACCAAAACGCTGTTTTAATTCTCTAACGATTGGCCTAGTTGTACTGTTGACGATTGGAGGAAAGTTGTTTTTGTGACGTATCTCGTGCCTGTATTGGGACAAACGATGATGCTGGAAAATTCGTTTGGAAAATAATGAATGAAAAGTTTTATCTAGATTGTTTGAAGTTTAAGGGTCAGTCGCAGTCAGGAAAATGGAAACGGACAGTTTCTTGTGTGTTTTTTTTAAGGTATTAAATAATAATTTTTATTAATGAAGTGTAAATATAATACAAAGTATGTCTTAAGGAATTATAAAAAAAGTTTTGTTTTAAGAAAAGGTTAATTCATTTCGTCATAACAGGCAATGGCGTGGGTGGCCAATTGCTTTGCGGTGAGCAAGATTTCTTCAAACTAATGCACCTGAAAACAAAACTAAAGGTAGATTTAGAAAATATATTATACTAACGGGTCCCTGAACAAAGGATTTTTTATTTTCTTGTATACTTTTTTTTTATCCTGTATTGAATCGCTTAATTTTAGTGAAAAAATTGAAAATCAACTTCAAATGTAGGCCATCTTGTTTTAAATTGATTTTTTCCAAAATCCTTTGTTCAAGGACCCGCTAGACTAATCTATTTTCGAAATCTATCTCTGTTTTTGTTTTCAGGTAAACTAGTGTAGAGAAATCTTGCTCACCGCAAATCTATGTTTTTAAATCATCGTCTACGTAATCGGCTGTTATGACGATATAAATTAAACGGATCTAAAACAAAAAATGTTTTTTAGTTCTTTAAAACATGCTTTGTTATATACTTAATTGTTACTTATGCAAATTATTATTGAATAACTAAAAAAAAATTACAAAGAAATGTCGTTTTTCCTCTTCCTGACTGCGACTAACCCCTTAAGCAGAAATACCCACAATCGTATGTGGTCTGAAGTTGTATAAAGTTGTGTGTAGTTGTCATCGTAGCAAATTAGTACAAAATTATTTAATGAATAATCAGTTAGAAGTATTAGAAGTAACGGTTCTTTCGATCGTAAAGAAAATTTCGGAGGCATCGACAAGTCTTCGAGGACCCCCAAACGCAGGCATGCCCCCCACCCGGGCTTCAAGGGAGCTGGCCAAAGGGGACCTGGAGGTGTCGTCGCGAACGTCAGGATCGTACGTCACTTCAGTTGAAAATGTCGAAATGCGAAGAACTAAAAACGAAGTGACATTGAATATTTAAGGTAATTATTTAAGGATACTGACAATACATGGCGAAGTGTGCACCGAATTCTGTAATCAGAAGTTTTTCCTGTGTATAGAAACGTATGTAGTGACTATGCCAAGTTGTGAAGTGAATATTTTGCCCTGGACGCGGTTCGATCTCGGTAGGAGACACTTATTATTTTACGTTTTGATATGGAAATTACCTTTCTATTGTACAAAGATTATTTTAATAAAATATCGTGTAATTTTTATGTTTTTTATCGCATTGAAAAGGGAGTCAGGATGTGGAGAAGAGTTTCTACAAGATTTTATAAAAATTATTTACAGCGTAAATTTTACATTTTTATTCTTAGGGTAGGACAAATGGTAATTATGCTGTAAATAATTTTTATAAAAGCTTGTAGAAACTCTTTTCCACATCCTGACTCCCTTTTCAATGCGATAAAAAACATAAAAATTACACGATATTTTATTAAAATAATCTTTATACAATAGAAAGGTAGATTCCATACCAAAACGTAAAATAATCAGTGTCTCCTACCGGGATGGAACCGCGTTCAGGGCAAAATATTCACTTCGCAACCTGACGCTCCACCGACTGCGCCACGATGCTTCTATGACATCCCCAACACGGGTACGGTCGACACTCGTCAATCGAAATTTAGATATTTTTTAATATTTATTTTTTGAAAACGAGAGAGAGTTGCGCGTTCCTACTTTCAGAGATTGTTCTACATACCCTTCTTTACATAGGAAAAAATTCTGATTAAAGAATTCGGTGCACACTTCGCGTGCGTATGTTATTAAAAAATTGAAACTTTGTTTGAATATCTACATAGAATACAATCTAATATTCTTTTTTGTTTTCATTACAGAATGAGCAGCCTGGAGGAAGGTATGATTACTTATTTATAGTAATTGAAAAATATTGTAAAAACTTTATATTAATCTTTATTTCTTTTTCCAACAGTTATAAGGCATTGATAGGTTGTCCTTCTGGGATAACCAGTATACCAGATATGGACAACAGTATGAAGTGACATTTCTAATGGCACCACCACCGCCACATTTCACGCTCGGTATGCCGCAGCCCCCGCCGCCACCCCCACTATTTGTCGTGGGCATACCACAGGCCCCGCCGCCACCGCCAACTTTCGTGGCGGCTATGGAGCAGCCGCAACGCAAGAATGTGGTACGTTTAAAAATAATCGTTAACCAAAATTATGTCAATAATTTTTTATTAGTAGTTAAAATTAATATATTCCGCCATACTAATTTCAGAGTAACAGGCGGCGGCGGCAGCGGCAAAATAGACGCCGCAGAAAGACCGCGGGAAGAGATGTACTACTAACGCGGCCTCCACCCGCGAGAACCCAACAAGAGAGACGACAGGGGCCGGTAAATAAATATATTTATATAACGCAAAGTTTTAAAAAAAATAAAATAAAATATGGGTAAGATTATCAAGTGTATATTACCTTAATTTGTGTTTCCCATATACACCCTAGTCCAGAAGTTCCCCAACTTTTTAGACCCGCGGCTCCCTTAGTATATGTATAGATTACAGTGTCCAACAAATTTAAACTTTTTTTAAATTCCACGATATCCACTACGTGATTCTAATAGGGTTCCTCGTCCTAAATACAAATCTGAAGACATATTCCTTCAGAATTATCTGCTCTTTTGAATGCCTGTAAATGAACGCCGAAGTTCAAAAAGTTGCCGACGCAAGTACTTTTCACGAAATACTTTTGTATTTTAATGAAAAGTTATTCACCTAGGTCGAATTTACTATGCATTATAGGTTTCTGCAAACATTTCTGAAGAGAAAATCACCCGCCGCGAATGTTGTAACGTTTTCTAGTTCGTACAGATCCAGAAAATATTAATTTAGAACGCACGAATTCTGTTTGCCGGCGCGCAGGTTTCGCTCGTTTTATATCGGTGAATCAGAGCCGTTGTCATGCATTCTGCACAATCGTCGCCACGCGCTTTAATCTTTTTTTATTTAAGTTAGTGTTTGGGGGCTAAACTCTGCTCTAAAGAGAAATTTGTCAGGTAGCAGTTTTCATTTAAAATTAACAATAAAATATGCAATTATAGATTGAATTAATTGTTAAATAATTCAAGTTAGATTTAAATAAAGTTTCCTCAATATCAAATTAACAAAAGTCGAAAATTGAAGATACAAAAACGGGAAATTAATGATTAAAATTTAAACAGTGGAAAATTGTCTCCGTTTTGTTAAGTTCCAGTATAAATGAAATATTAAAAATGAAGAATTGCTTATCTAGAACATGTAAATGTAATACAAAAACCGATAGCGCGTGGCGCCGATTAGGCGAATCCCGTAGCGACGGCCTTGACTGACCGAAATATAGCGAGCAATGGCTGTGCAGCGGCAAAACACCGTTCAAAACTTTTCTATGGATAGGTTTTTTTTATACAAATTTTTGAACTTTTTTTCGATTATTTTTTAGATATCTTCACATTTTAGGCCATATATCGTATTAGAAACGTCCGATTGGGTCGCGCAAGTTGCCATATCAAAGGTAATCGAATTACCAACAAGTGCGTTTGACATTGTTTTCCAATCGGTTCAATAGTTCAAGTGTGACGGGCCAACACATATGAGAAACCTTCAATTTCTTCGGCTAAATTAAAACACAACAATTTCTTCCATCGCCATGCAAAATTAGTAACTGTCAAATTATGTCCAATTTCTTATTGTTTACGTATAGATCGCACTTTTACGAAGAAAGCAAGCTTTTGTTGAATAAAATCTATGGACAAATACCGTAGTTAGGAACAATTGAGTAAAGGTACAAAAATTCCAATTATACTCTGTTTTTGTATCATTCTCCTATTTATATAGGAAACGTTAATTTAATTCAGTTCGATTAGAAATGAATGTTGTATTGCTTAACTAACAATTATTCATAAACAAATTTCATAATAATATTTTGTTTACATAAAGAAATAAGTGTTTTCCTTCACATTTTTCAATTTTAATATTTCATCCGGCCAGTGAAAATATTTTTTTTTCAATTCGGTCCGGGGGCAAAAACAGTTGGCCATGCTGATCTAAACCACGTGGCAAACTGTGTGTAGACTGACGATATAGTAACAACAGAACAGACGAGGACAGTGCCATAACGGAAAGCGCGATAGCGAGACAGCCATATTGCCATACAAATCATCAAGATTTCACAGCAACGAAGTTTTTCCAAGATATTGAAGCAAAGAAGCAATATCCTGGGGAAAAATCATGCTAGCCTAATCGTCCTGTCCTCGTCGCTCCTGCAATTGTTGTATCGCCCTCTCTGTCCTTGTCCGGGAGTTTCCTACTTTTCGCATCAAGCGTCGACCTGCCCCCGCGGAAACCGTAATGGCAGTCCGCCAGTCGGGGACCACCATCGGAGAGGATCCCCGACAGGCGGGCAGCGAGCACACGCTCAAAGAGCTTGCCCGCCTCATCGAGGAAACAGATCGGCCGATACGCGGAGGAATCGCCCGCGGGCTTTCCCTTCTTCGGGACGAGGACCATCCGCGCCCGCTTCCACTGGCGTGGGACCCGCCCCGACTGCAGGTATCCGTCAAACAGCCACTTGAGTCGGGGCCCGAGGCCGCGCAGGGCCAAAGCCAGCGCTCGGCCGGGGGGAGATACCGACCCTACGGTTACCCTTTACCGGGAGATACCAATTCCCAGCAGCTATCTGACTTCGCGTCAGAGTCGTCTGCGATTTCTACTCGATCCTCAATCTTTGGATCCATTGAAATAAACAGGACTAATCGTATCTTCTCCGATTCTTGAATTCAGCCCACTCGTAGGGCTCACACGCGCGTCGCTATCGCCCTGGCTCGTAACAGTCTAAACCACGTGGAAAACCGTGTGTAGACTGACGATATAGCAACAACAGAACAGATGAGGACAGCGCCACAGCGGAAAGCGCGATAGCGAGGCAACCATATTGCCATGCAACGAAGCTCATCAAGTTTTTTGAAGCGAAGAAGCAATATTTTCTCACGATTCTTTTTCTAAAATATTCTTTACATCACTCCGCATGCCACTCCAACGCCCGATTTTGCAATTTCGGTCTTGAAACTTTATAAATAATCAAAGTATGGTTTTTTTTTCTTATAGTATAAATTTGTTTACAAACACTTTTTCCAAAATCGGGCCTTGTAGTGGCATGCGCCAAGGTATAAGGAATATTTTGAAACCAGAATTATTAGAAAATATTGCTTCTTTGCTTCAATATCCTGGAAAAAAAATCATGCTAGCCTAATCGTCCTGTCCTTGTCTCTCCTGCAATTTTTGTATCGCCCTCTCTATCCTTGTCCCGGAGTTTCCTACTTTTTCCGCAACTGTCGCTGAAGTCAACTCGGAGTTTGACGGGTAATGCAGCGAGGTGACATTACCGGCAAAACTGGGCCTAAAAAGGGGTTCACGATTTTTCGTCCTTATATTAGCATATTTTGGACTGAATGAGGGCTCATTCGAAAGAGGAAGGTCCAACGAAGGGTGCTCTGGTCAT